>NC_051176.1:258974323-259274322 GCF_013339695.2 Rhipicephalus sanguineus
TTTTTATGTATCCTTTCTTCGGTGTTGGGCTGCCCGTATTGCTCGTAAGCTTATACGCTCCACTGGTACGCAGGCAGTGCTCCGGTCTTTGTGTTTGAAATCAGTGACTGGGAAATTGGTATAACAGCCCTTCAATTCTCGCTTAAATCTGCGCTAGTAAACTACTTGCCTCGGATTCGATCGTTTGCCCGATGCGTACCATCGGAAATTCGATTCTCATTCACGGCAACGACACAGCGCAAGGCTGTTTTCCTGCATAGAGCTGGTTTTTAAAGGTGCGCAGGGTAACGCGATTCAGCTACTGCGCTGACTGTTTCTTTTTCACATATATAGATGAAAAACATGGCCACCGCCGAAACATCGGTGTACGCGAAAGTCCGGAGTAGTGAGACAGATATTTTCGCTAATGTTTCCCAAGAATTCTGCGGTATAACCGGCACATAATATAGCTGAATATCTCCACGAACTTGGGGATAATGCTGATGGCTATTGCAAATTTTAATAATAATAATTTCTGGTGTTTTACGTGCCCAAACTACGGTATGACTATGAGGCACGCCGTAATGGAGTACATTGGATTAATTTTGACCAGCTGCACGGATGTCCTTGCATGTATTTCGCCGTCGTCGAAATGCGGCAGCCTTGGCCGGGAATCGAACCCGCGCCCTATAGCTTAGCAACGCAACACGTTAGCTGCTACGCTACCATGGCGGGTATCAAATATTACGGTCATTGTCATTACCCCATCGCTGTGCAAACTATAAAAACTATTTCAGTCAAAGTCAACAACGCTGAAAAAAAAAAAAAAAACGCTTCGAGCTTAAAATGTGCACTGGCAAAGAAGACAGCTGGGTCTATCCAGATAACATCGAACACGAGGCACCGGTCACCATTCCAGATTTTGATTAAATTTACTTAAAGGGCCCCTCACCAGGTGACCTAACGAATTTTAGTTACACATTGCAAGTTGTTGCGAGCCCAATAAAGAGCATTATGCCACAAGAATTTTTCTAATCGGTCGGTTAGAAGCTGAGAAAAACAATAATTTGTAGCGGCGCGAAACCATGATGCGAGGAGGCGAGCTGCAAACCCTCGCCGCTCGCCCCGCGTAGCCTTCGCAAGCCAAATCCCTTCCCTGCCCTCTTCGGCACGCGAGCGGAAGGATCACATAACGCATACGCATGAACACGTCATGCGCACAAATGTCACGAGCGCATTGACGCGCCCGAACCAGCCCGAGCCCCCGAGACGCGAGCGGTGTTGTGGCGGCGTTCTTTGCGCTTCATCTCTGCAAGTTATGCCAAATGCGCCCTCGCCGATCACTTGGCTTTCAACCTATTACCAGAGTCATTCAATTCTCTTTATGGTCACGAAACTGCACCGTCACGCTATGGGCGAGCTTCATACGCTGCTCGAAAATGCCGCAACGCGCCGCCGCTGCGCCACAGAGGCGATCGTCTGCGCCGTCCGCGTATTGAAATACTCGCGCAGTGCGAGACAAGCTGCTGGATATCATATGTTCAAGTTTGAGGAAACGCTGTCGCAGGACTAGGATGCCTAACAGATGTTGCGTGCCGGGGTGCCGTTCTGGCAGGGAAGCAAAAAGGTGTCGTTGTTTTGTTTGCCGTTAGACAAGCAGCAGCGCGAGAAATGGAAGCGGGCCATACCGCTGCAAGAAAGCGGTGATAATTAACTTTGAGTCGAAGTATACACGTGTTTGTGCGAACCATTTCGACGCCTCGGACATTATCACTGCGTATGATTTAACATCAACGGCGACTCCGTGTCGCAGAAACGCGACAAACCAAACGCTGAAGGCTGACACCGTTCCAAGGATTTTTGAGGACTTCCTTCGTATCTCACAAAGCGCAAACCTCGATCTCGCTCATCTACAGTGCGACCACATGCAAACGACCACGTTGAGTCACCCTGAGAAGAGCTACGAGCGTCACCGACGCCCTGTTTAGACCGCACCGTAGTACGTGTCCTGCGGAAACGCCTGGCAAGAAAGGGACCAACGGGGAGTGTAACTGCGCGCCGATCACCTGCTAAGTGCTGCACTGCTCGGCCCTGTCGGCTAGACGAAAACAAGTCATATCGGTTGTACGCCAGAATGAAAGCGAAGCACTATTACAACGAATAGAAGCTGTTATGAGAGTCAAGTGCAACTCCTCGCCGGCGCACGCAGCGAGCGAGCGAGCGCGCTCACCCACGTTTCTTCCCTATCGAGCTTCCGGACCCAAACAAGTGCAAGCCTTCGAGCCCGGACGCCACGGATAACTCGCTTCAATGTGCCGAATGAGGAAGAACTACGAAGAACACTGCCAGCTTTAACAAAAGTAAGCTGTTCGTCAGCGGTTGTATTCCCGCAGAATTACCTGCCACAACTACGAAGCCGATACGAAGTAGGCTTCGCTACGTCGTCGGCACCAAGCCGGCCGGCGGCCGGTGTGAGTGCGTTGCCGGTGCAGGTGAAAGAAGCGTTGCGTAGAATATGCTTCACAGAGAATAATGTCTTCTGGAATAAAGTACAGGTCAAACTGTGTCTTTCTCTACATGCCACAACTGTTGTCAAACATCTAGCGTGAAGGCGAGACGAATCAACTTGCGGCCGGCGGCGTACAGCGAGCGAATTACGAGCATGGTGAAACAGCTGTGCCTGCAGGTGCCAAAAGTCATACAGAAGTCCCCTGCTGCGGCCGTTCGTAATATATATCTTGGTATTCTGTCGTTAATCCCCGAATTTTTGTATTTTTTTCTGCTGATACCACCGCGAGCTGCATGTTTTAATTGAGCTGGTTTTTTTTTTCCTCCCGGGTGCTCATTTAAAAACAGAAAACGCGTTCAGAAATGTATTTATGCATGCTGAGTGCTAGAAGTAAAAGCGTGAAAGCAAAGCGACCATTGCGGAAGTTTAGAAAGCTTAAACACCGAGGCTTCCCACACACAACCCCAGCGATAGCAGCGTTCGCATCGCCTCTCAAGCACAGCTGCGCTTCTGGCGGCGGCCGCTGGCTCCATATGAAACTGACGCGGCAGTTTCGTGACCATAAGAAGCATTGAATGACTCTGCTATTACTGAGCACGAAAGCTGCGACATTTGTACGGACGCGAGACTAGCGGTGTGCCGCATGAACATCTAGTTAGACGCGGGAGGATAAATGAGCCTAATGAGCGCTGGAACGCGGTAGAAAATTAGTTTCGTTGTAAAGGGTGGCGTCTGCACGATGCGCAAAGCGCGAGAACACGAACGCGTGCGAAACGGAGGTAGATTAGTCTCGAATCTCGCTGCGATTCGCAGTAAAAATTAAAAAAAGAAAACGCACACATTCCGTTGTGTGTTTTATTATTGCTCTCAAGTTTTATTCATCCATTCAAGCAACAAATTACAAAAACTACGCGTCGTGTCAAATAATTATCGCAGTGTCACGTGCTACTGTTGGCGACGTCAGAGCACACTCGTCTACGTAGAGGAGCGACGTCACAGCACTACTATCTACGTAGGGCCATTCTCTCATGTACGTTATCCCCTCATTCTCTGGGCGCGTGGACGCGAGAAGAAGGGCAAGCAGCGTTCAGCTTGAAATTTGACCCATTTGCGCGGCGCGTAGCGTTGCAAATTTTGGCAGACGTAATCGTGAACGCCTAGTGCATGGATTGCGCCCATCAGCTCAAAATTGTCAAACCTGGTGAGGGGCCCTTTAAGGCCTAGGCATTAGACCCAGAACAATGGTTTCAAGCTTAGTTTTGCGAAAAAAAGATTTGTTCGCCTGAAAAAAAAAAAATTAAATTTTGGCCGCAAAAAAAGAAAAAAAAAACACTTTCCCGCCTATTTCGCGATTTCTGAATTTTGAGCGCAGCTAGGGAAAAAAACGGCGCGCTCCTTGGTTACAATATTTATTTCCCTCACAGAACAAGTGAAATACAATCTTATGAGTCTATTATTTTCCTTGCTTCTCAAAGCACTTTCGAAGCAGAAAATCACAAACATGGCAAATCGTACAAAATACCTGTATTTCAGTAATTTATTGCTGCCAACAAGCTAAATCGAGGATAATAGAAATTGGTACATAGTAACTTTGATACTTGCGCTCTTTTTTTAAATAATTTACGTGGTTTTATGGCGCTCCGTTTTACTCGATAATTGGGCTGAAACCGTAAGTGATCAAAAAGGACATTTTTAATTTTTTTTTAGATCCAGCTGATTGAAGTCAAGGACGGCATCTGCCATTCTGCATAAAAAAAAAAAAACGTTGCATTATTTTGGTTGCTAACAAGTTATAATGCGTCAAATATGACCAAGTCAGCCTAGCGGCCGCGCCGTTTGTTCTGTGCTGAAACTCGGATATAAGGTGTTCAAAAGAATTGTACGTGACGTGATCACAAAGCACAACAACACCTGTGCAGTCAGTTGCCATATAGTGCAGCAACTTTGTCTTGCGATCAGCCGCTTGACAAAGCCGCAGCAGCGGCCGCTCGATGCTGCGGGCGCTCACATTACATGAGTGCCGCTTCGACTGCGGAGGAGCTCCGCTTGCGCGCCAAACTACGCTCAGAGGACGAACGAGAGAAGGAATGCATCACTGTGAAAGTTAAAGGCTGTTAAGTGCCAACAAAAGCCATATTGCACAACGAAAACTCCCGTTAAGCATAATCAGGGTGCTTTAACTTGCATGCCCAACATAAACAGTTGGGAGCTCAGCTTGAGGGACGACCTGTGCGGCTTTGAGGCACTTTAGATGTAGCACAAAGGAGCGGAGGCACACAATGACATTGCTATTCTCCGTGAGACTATTATACTGAAAGGTATGATATAATTGTAGGGTTATCGGCGTCAAATGAAAACCGAACAGCGGCAAGCTTTCGCAGTGGTACAGTGCGCGCAGTCCAGTTATCCGACAGGCGCGCACATGTGCAGTGCTGCCAAACCGGATGCGCGCGCCTGTCCATTGTTATAACTGGAGGGTGCGTACTATACCACTGCAAATGCTTGCCGTTTTTCGGGTTTCATTTGACGCCGATAGTACGTCCCATAACCGCGGTACGATTATGAGGGACGCCGAAATGGAGGGCTCTGGAAATTTCGACGACCTTGGGCTCTTCAACGTGCATCTAGTACACTGGCCTCTAGCATTTTCGCCTCCATCGAAAATGTGGCTGCCGCAGGTGGGATTCAATCCCGCGACCTTCGTATGCTTTAAAGACGGTGCAAAAAGAATCATAGAAGAGGCTCGCTGTTCCTATGGCCAAAATGTCTCACAACTTGTTCTTCATCGAGAAGGTACGTTCACAAAGAGAGACGCAGATCAACGCACAAAGCAAGTAACTTTCTAGGGCATTTATGTCGAAAATTTGCAGAGCCATAGCCCTGCACATTAATCAATGACGGGACAGGTTCGACTGAATATAGATGGGGCTGAATTGGCGCCCTTCTTAGGTGATTTGGGGTGGGGGGAGGTGGGGGGCGATGAAGTGAAAATTTATTCGCTCGGCTAGATAATGTCGAAGACGGGTTCGGACTGTTAAATCGTTTTTAGTCATATAAGATCTATAAGTAAGAAGCTTAATGATGCAATATTGGTAATTACGCGGAAACTTCTGCAAATTGCTCATTAACTACATTCCCGCAACCTGTACAGCCAATCTTAACAATATCGTGAACGTGATTCCCATTGCTCTAACAAGACTCGGGTTCGACCCTGGCCGCGGCAGTCGCATTTCGTTGGCGGCTAAATACTAGAGGTCCATGCATATACTGTGCGATGCCCTCCACTACGGCGTCTCTTATAGCCTGAGTCGATTTGGGCCGCTAAACACCACAAACCAACCACCACATTGTTCTAACCTTAAAGCTTCGGTGATCCGCCACGGTGGTTACGGTGCTCGGCTGCTCACCCGAAGGACGCGGGTTCGATCCCGGCCGCGGTGGTCGCATTCCAATGGAGGCGAAATGCTAGAGGCATGTGTACTGTGCGATGTCAGTGCACGTTAAAGAACACCGGATGGTCTAAATTTACGGAGCCCTCTACTACGGCGTGCCTCATGATCATATCGTGGTTTTGGCACGTAAAAATCCCGATATTATCATTATTATTATTACATCACTCGCGAAGAATCTGGCCGTTGTTTGAGCATTGTAAATGGATAAGCGAGGCATGAATATCACACGACGGCGATTGCGCCGGCAAAGTATGAAAACGTTTGCGTATAGTGCGAACACAGTCGAGAAGGAAGAAGAAGATGAGGAGAAAAGCAAAAGGCAAATAAGATGCTAAATATCGCTTGCAATGTTTAGATTAGAAGCTCTTAATAGACAGACACGAGAAAGGACACGCAGAACACAAAAAGGGCGGATGCGAGAAGTGAACCAGACGTGCGTCCGGTTTGTTACCCTACATAGGAAAAAGGATGAAAAGGATGAAATGAGTCGGAGGACGATAATATTAGTGCAAACGTGTGCGGCTGTTCCATAAGCGATGTGGTCCTCGAGGAGGAGCAGAATACGTCGCTATAGCAGCCCTTGCGGGAGCACTGCTCAGCGCCAGTCCATTACGCTTACGATCGATCACGGCGGCCGAAATTTCTAACAGAGGGCTGCACGCCCTTCCTCGCGAGGGTGCCGCGTTTTGAGCGTGTCAAGGTCACACGCACATACGCAAAGCGCACTTTCGCAGCGTCACCGACCATGGCGAGTGCCCTCGATTAATCATCCAGTGCGGTACGCGCAATGCCCCAACTGGAAACGTGACGCAAAGACAAATAATAAGAGGAAAACGTATATATCAACAGGCGGGTATCATCTCGCGTACACCTTACGTGGTAACGTTACCCGGCTCGGCACATGGGCGATATACGCAGCGAATGAACACCGCTTGCGGACGCAGGCCGAAGCAGAGGGCTCAGGAGAGCGTATCTGTTCACAGTGTCCTCTCCTGGCGCAATTGTAACAGTACAGGGGAGCTATTCTGGATGAGTCCATCTAATGGACTGTCCACTTCGGCCGCCGCTGATTAGCTGGAGCTCGGCGAGCAGCGTGCCCTCTGTTTCCGGTTCTTCTTCCGCGACGTCATTTTGACGTGCGCGGAGCTTTCACAGCTCTCTATACAAATGCATGAGAGGGACGGAATGCACTTCAACGCAACGAACACAGCCTCCAAAATCCGCTTTGGGCAGCGCGAATTTCGCAAGAACTCTGATTTTCCCTCGCCCTCTCTCGAATTAGGCTTTATGCTGCCGCCCGTCTCACGCACCCGTGAAGGTCGGTGCGCATTCCCAGCATCGTTGTCAAGCGTCTGGAACAAGCTCATATGCAAGGACAGACTTGTCAAGTTTGTTTAAGTGTTCTCTTACTGTACATTTCGTCCACTTTCTTTCTTCTTACGCTGGGGGCGTGCTGTGCGGGTTCAGTGCGTCGACGTGCATGGTCAAGAGCGCGATGACGTCACGGCTCGCCGCTTTCTCGAGCAACTGAATGCGCTCCGCCGAAAGGACATGTCCATTAGACACATCGAAAATAGTTCCTCATGCAGTTCAGTTTCTGCTAACCGCGGCAAGAGGCCCGTGTACTGTGCGATGTCAGTGCACGTTAAAGAACACCAGACGGTCGACATTTCCGGAGCCCTCCACTACGGCGTCCTTCATAATCATATCGTGGTTTTGTGACGTAAAACCCCATATATTATTATTATTATTATTATTATTATTATTATTATTATTATTATTATTATTATTATTATTATTATTATTATTATTATTATTATTATTATTATTGGTTTCAGCTAACGCTTCCTAAAATAAACTGAATTGAAAAAAAAATATTTTGGTACAGCGCTCCCGCCGGGACTTGCCGTGTATAAGGAAAATTTTCAATGAAGCCTGGTGAGGAGCCCGTCTTGTGGTGTGATATGCGTATACGCCTGAACAGCAAAGCGCGTGAACAGTATACAGGGTGTTTGTTTTCTAGACAGTACAGACGCGATAGCGTTAGAGAGCTCGTTTCGCAGAAATTTCGGTGCCAGTGTCGGCGTCGTTGGTTGTGAGTGAAAAATCGTTGTCCGTGAGCGAAAATTCGAGATAGATGCAAATGAATAGATAAATAATAAAAAAAAACTTTTTCTCGAGCCGGAATCGAACCCAGGCCTTCTTTGTGGCCAGCAGGTGTCCTACCACAGAGCCACGCCATTGCCTGTAACTGCTTCCGAAAAAAAAACTTATGCGAATGTCATCCAATGCGAGGAGTTTCTTACCGGATGTAAAATTCTCTGCATCACTCCGCAGACCCCGCATTTATGCGGGTGCTGCAGAGTGATGTTAATGCCACCTGCGAATGGCTGAAAAGTGGCCATGTTTGAGCACTCTTGCAGAATTGATAAATTTTATCACACATAGGGGAGCGAATAGTTCACCTGTTGTAGACGATGTCGCGCGATATAACTTAAGTGAATCTTGTTTGCACGGTATAATAAATGCTGAAGTTGAACATGTGAGTACACTGGAGCCCTCTATATAGACGTATAAGTATTATAGTGAACTGGTGGGCGCACGTTAAGCATAGACTCTCACATCGGAGCATGAATGTGTTTGCGCTTTCTGATTATACTAACATATTTTCGCTTCATCACAGCCTGATGGCACAGGTATGCACTGCCTTCAGGAGAAACTGAATATATTTTACGCCTGCTGTTTCGATTCAATTATTCATAAAGCGAGGTTTTGCTGGAGCACAACGCTTAAGAAAGTGCGACGGTAATTATGCAGAAAGATTCAGTCGTATGTAGAAATGTGCATCTGTCCAGCCATCCAATAAACAAATTATTACGTTCTGATCTAGAACTATGTCAAATTCCTGAGTGGCAAAGCTATGTATATTAAATTGCAGGTGTAAAAAAAAGCAAGAGAAAGAGACAAAAATGCCGATGTTCTTGCTTTCGATATGACTTTTCTGCCACTTAATGTTGAAAGACGCTTCACTTTTACTGGTGCCTCTCGTACGGATTTTAAGGTCTGATGCCAGTAGCAAAAAACAATGCAGACGACCACCATATCACCACTCGCGTTCTTGTTGAATCTAACAACTATGCAATGAGACTATTAATGAATGCTTAGCTGACAGACCATTTTTACTCTTGTCTAAGTTCGTTTAGCTTGTACTATAGAGAGAAATTAGCGTGTTGCTTAACCTGCTCGCACCAGTACTGCATGGTTGACTTAAGAACTCGAAACGTGATGCAATTGGGGCCAGTCACTGAATGAAACCATATATTTCTTGGCAGGGTGTGTAATCAGGAACGTGTGTGCCATGCCAACCTAATTATATCTGTGAAAGTTATCAACTCGGTGGCCCATCTAGTTAATAAATTAAAATGAGCGCAGTTACAGTCTTCTAGCTTCGACTTCGGTGCGGGCAGATTGAATAGTCGACATGGCAAACCGCACAAGTAGTATATATAGTAAGTGATGATCCATACGTTGCGTTGTCCTCACTGAATCGCTGCCATAAGCCCGGCCTTGTTATGAAGCAATTATATATGTATACATGGCACTAAGTAAATTCTCTTGAAGAAGCAGCCCGAATCGGCACTCCCTTCGCGGGGGCAAGTTTTCTTGGTCGTCAGAACTCGGTATACGCCGAGTTCATCAAGAGTGACGTATGCCGATTGTCGATGGTTATATCAAACGCCAAGTCACGGATTGTCTTGTGGTCGTCGCTGGCAACGCGACTTTCATCTTTCAAGTCAGAAGGCTCCAGTGATTTATTTCTTTCCCCGTAGATTAAGGAGTCACACATGGCGTCTGCCGCGGGCCATGCGTGCCCTTTTCAGCCCAACAAAGAGTTATATTCTATATCATAATTGAATAGGACATAACGGTGGCCCCCGTTACCCTGAAGACTGTTGGGTCACAGATATATAGCAAACGTGATTCATGTATATCAGCCATGATCAGTTATGAATGAATTAGGGGGATAGAGAAAGAGAGGGGGAAAAAAGAGAAGACAGGAGATGGAGGGCAGAGAGGTTGAGAGAAAGGAAAATGTGTTCGCACATCGAAGTTTTCTGTACCGAAGCACTTAAAAATACAATAGCGCTTTCAGAAGAGTCGGGTGAATGAATTACGTTACATATTACTGAATAAGAGTGAATTCTGCTCAAGCCGTCTTAGTTTGCTCATCGTAAACATCTCTAACTGGACATGTCGACGTGAGGTAAAGTGAGAGCCGTCGTGATATGAAAGCATCTGCTTAATTTGACAGTATGTCAAATTTGACACAGGAGCACTTAACTATTTCCGTGGGTATCATACACGCATTTGCATTTTTAGTCACATCGGTTCGAGAAGGCGGACAATGCCACAGAGAGCCCTTATACAGGAAACATAAGGGTGCTATTGAGCCCTTCCAATACCAATAATTGGTATTCATGGGTTACGTCTCTTGTTCCGACTAACAATGTTCTCCTCTCGCATCTGCGACGTTGCACGCAAATATTTCACTGAAACGTGTTCTTTGAGGAGGCCGTGTGACGCGCTTCTGTCAGCGCAGCGCAGCACGTGCAGCTCGCAGTGAAGGCAAGCGAGGACGGCGTCGACCATCAGCACGTCGTGTCCACGGCCAAGGAGGCGCGTGACAGCCGTGGTAAGACGCTGCGGCGGGCGGCGCGGGAGAACGCGACGAAGGCGTGGAAGCGGGCCGGCACGCTTTCGGCGGTCCCCCTCGCGAGCAGGGGCGCGCCGAGCCAATGAGCGCGGCGGGGCGCCCCGCTGGGGAGACGGCCCCGAGGCGGGGGGAGTCGCCAGTCGGGCAGCGGCCGGCTCGCGCCAAGAAGTTGTGTAGCAGACCGAGCAGTGGCCGGCATGGAGGAGCGACGCCAAAGACACCGCCGCCGGTGACATGTCTTCGCCGGGTCCCGCGCCAGGAGGGCCCCCCGAACCCGCGTCGCCCGAGACCCGGGCGGCCACGCCGACCAAGCCGTCGCCCTTCTCGGTCGCCTCGCTGCTGGCCGACACCCGGCCTAGCGGACAGCTCAGGTTTACGGCGCCGGCCTTCGCCGCCAGCATCCTGCACGCGGCTGGGCCGCCGCGCGACCCGGGCTTCTCCTTCCTACACGCGCCGGCGACCGGCGGTCACTTCGGCTGGGCCCTGCACGCACCCGGCGGCACGCAGCCCTGCGGGCCCTCCTGGTTCGGCCTGGCGCCACACCACACACTGCCCAGTGAGTCGCCGCCCCACTTAAGTTCATCGCAAATCCCAGTTAACGATGTGACGAGTGTCGCCTTGCGATGGCGCAGTCGGTATCCGCTCTGCTCCATGGGCACGATGGAACCGAAACAATCCACTGAGCGGCTCTTGACGTCTATCCTACAGATTCAGCTGTGCTAATTTAGCATGCGCACCAACAGAACGGGGCCTTAAACGGCTGAAGAACAACTTTCTCGTCAGTTATCGTAAAGAATATAATTTGGCTATGACATGTGCAATGGCCTAACTGAAATTTCATGATTGTAATTTAGAAAACACGCGACCATTAAAATTTGCTCGTACTGACAGCACGTATCACAAACAAACGCACCACTGCCGTGTTTTGTTTGCGATGAACATGTTGTTTTCTTAGTGCCCTATCATGTTAACATATACATACAATGCACTCACAACGCGTGTGCGGCATGTTTGGCAGCCTGCTGAACTCAAAGCAATACAACACTATGTATATGTGGTGCTTTCAAATGCATGGGGCGCAGTCAGCGCGTTTGCTTTCCATGCACCGTTCAGTTGAAATAACCGCTGATTGAGGTTTGACCTCAGCAACAGAACCTCAATCATTGGTCCACTATGCTTGGTAATTGAAAACGTTAATCTAAGCTACGTAAACTATGATAAACAGCCATTCTTCCAACAAAGAGTTTTGCTTCATTTTGATGGATGTCTGTACGTGCCTAGTGAGACTGCTCATGCTACAAATATCTATTTAGCGCCAAGGAATTAGCGAACTAATCATCGTTCGCCAGGGGCGTAGCCAGAAATTTTTTTCGGGGGGGGGGGGTTCAACCATACTTTATGTATCTGCGTGCGTGCGTTTGTATGTGTGCATGCCTATGTACGCAAGCAAAACTGAAAAATTTCGGGGGGGGGGGGGGTTTGAATCCCCCAACCCCCCCCCCCCCCTTGGCTACGCCCCTGTCGTTCGCGTATTCCAACGAGTTATTTGCAAAATGTAGACCTTTAAAAGACATACCTATATTCTTCGTTTTACGCTATAAGCCACTTTCGTGTGCCAAAAACACTTTTCTAAACGCGATAGCTGCTCGGCTTCCATCACCAGCCAAGCTATCACTTTGAACTATGTACGGAGCAATGCAGCGAAACGTAGTTCTTCCGCAAAGCTGTGACGCTGGAGTGAATCGACCTTCACTACCTCATAATGCAGTGATCACGAATTCGCCAGTCGCTGCTATAGTTCAATAGAATAAGAATGCCGTTGGCGCGGTGTCCCTTATTTACGGAGCCATGGAACCGAAGGACAACGCTATACTACGAAGATAGTGACAAAAAACGTCAATCCAATAATCAAACCTCTTATCAACGATAAAGGCCAATTTCCGAACAGCTGCTATCATAAGGAATACGCAAGAAGCACGTAAATTTAAAAACAAACAAGCAAACAAATGAAAAATAAAGACAATTTGTCGTCGCGAAACCTTATATCTAATTCTGCAACAAGCCGGCAGTGAAATGTGTTGCATATATATAGCCAATTCCACTCAGAGATTACACATGTATATTGATTATTTTACGTATATGCCATTGTTTTAAGTATATATATGTCGGTGATGCAAATTGGGTGCCGCGTACGCTATAGTGTCATCGAACAGTAATACCAGAACTTTAACCGGCAGATGATAGAGAGCTGGCCGATGCATGTATACAGTCTGCTGCAGAGGGCATGCGTTAGCCATCAGGACACTGTCTACAAAGACGTGAGTTCAATTACCATTTGAAGAGGGAACCGGCGCACGTTGAGAAACCCTTGTTGAGTCTTGCTAGCCAGTGAAGGCCGCCACTGCAAAAGGTGATTCAGTATAAAGAGCCTAAGGACCAATTAACACAACATGATCGTAAAGTCTAGAAATTTTAATATCGCAAGTTTCGTCGTCTAACTTTTACACCTAATGGCAAGCAATATCAATCAGCATTTAGGCGCGTTTATTTTTTGACGAAAAGAAGAACATGGAAAAAGCTTGATTTTTTCTTTGGGAGAACACTGACATATTTACCTCCTCAGAATACGCGGCTCTGGACAAATGTTAAATCGCGTGCTGTAGGCGTTTACGACACCACTACAACGGAGACACACACATTCTTCACTGCAGTAATACAGAAGCAAAATTGACAGTTAAAAATATTCTCCACATAAGGGTAGCTGATGCTGAAAAAGCCGCCATATCTGTACTCTGAAAGTTTCGGAGTTCGTACATACTTTAGAATTCTTTACCGAAAAAAAAATTTACAAATTTATGACCGTTGAAGGAAGGAGGGAAGGAAACAAGAGAGAAGGCCGGGAGGTTAACCAGACACATGCGCGGTTGGCTACCCTAGTCTGGGGGAATCGGAAAGGGGAGTGGAAAGATGAGAGAGGGAGGAGGGAAAGGAAAGAAGGAAATGATCAATAAATGCGCTGACGCGTATGTTGCGGTGGCACTATACGAATGTCAAAGGCGTGCACACAGGCCCGTAGTCCTCAAAAAGCACGAAAGTGCTCAACTGCGTTGTGAGCCGACGAGCGATGGGGACGGTGCTTCAGCTGCACCGAGAGCGGCCGATCGTTATGACCGTTGAAAATAGTGTGCAATGTATAAGGGTTGGAATTAGGCCCGTAGCCAGAAACTTTATTTTTGTTGTTGTTGTTTGGGGGGGGGGGGGACTGTTAAAGCCCTTGACTATTTGAGAAAAACACCTATTCTCATTATTTATTTTCGGTAAAACAGCCCCCACCATCAAAATTTCGGGGAAAGGGGGGGAGGGGCTTGCTACGGGCTTAGTTGAGATGATGTATATATCGCATGCGCATAGCGTCTAAATTTGCATGAGCATTCGCAACATTTTATTGATTTTATAAACACCAACTATCTTGTTATCTTTTCTAATGTACGGTTAATACTTTTTATGACGCTAAGAAACTGCTGAACACACGTAGTTGGACAGCTGGATTCATGCATTGACCTTTGCTTGATTTCGGTGACTTTGGGTACCATTTCAAGAGCATGAACTCATCGGAGGCGGTTTAACAGCACGTTTAAAAAAACGTGCATCCCTTGAATTTCGTGTTTTAGGTGAAAATAAACAGGAGTGTGTACAAGTTGCCCAGCTTTGCACTTTGATAAAATTCGTGGTGTGTTGAATGGCTGCCTGCTGCTTCCGGCACCTGGGTTGAGAAGTTGCATTTTATGGGAGAGGGTATAAGATAACGAATCCTGCAGCTTTACCTTTGTTTTCATGAGCGCGACCGTTAAAGCAAGAGGCTAAATGTGCGTGTGCGCGCGGACATCCGAGACAATGTCGCCGATGAGGGCGTCAAAGTGGTCTTCTTATAAGGCCAACCTGACTTGATGAAAAATGCTGCTTATCAGGGAAAGTTATTAACGCGATATCGTTAAAGAGCTCGTTTCGCAGAAATTCCGGTGTCGGCGTCGGTGTCGGCGTCGATGGTTGTGAGCGAAAAATCATCTTGTCCGTGACTGAAAAATCGAGAAAGATGCAAATAAAATATACTATAAAAACGTTGGGTTCGAGTGAGAACCGAACCCAGGACGTCTGCATGGCAAGCTGGCGTTCTACCACGGAGCCACGATATTGCTTGAAACTGTTCCGAAAAAAAAAAAAAAACACTGTATGAATGCCATGTAGTGGATATAGAGTCTCCTTAACGTATATACTATTGCGTGCCAGAAGCGTAGAATCACGCCAGGCGTCAAATCACGTGAATTGCGCAACGAGTGGGTGTTTTAAGGGCCCACCCATTATAAAGCGCTCAGACAAACTTAATCATCATCAGCTGCAAAAACATCAATAAAGTGAGCAGCTTCGTAGGCTCGCGTGTTGCCTTACGGACGCGTGGTGGGTTTCGCTGATTCGCAAAAAGAAGAACTATGGCGTAGTGGGGACTTAACAACTGCACTTGCAGTAGACATTCTAGGATAGTTTGAAACGGCCAATTTTACGCGCACAGTCGCTCGTTTCCTTACGGCACGGTTGAGGCGTGCACTGAGAACCGAAGCCAGGCTAGGAATTGAGAAGGCGATGCGCACGGGACTCGATTACGCTATCGCATATCTATATACTCTTGAAGGCGAAGCTCAAGCGTCCTCCAAGTTTTTTTTTTTCCGTATCACAAAGTCGCTCATGGAAATGGTTGCGGACTGTCAGTTGCTTATATAGTTTGTGCAGTTTTGTTTGTGATGCGTATTTCGTCATTTAACTGTCAGTTGCCGTTTGTTCAAAGCATGTTTACACATTACGACATATTTCGTGCAGTGAGAAAACTAAAAAGCACCGCCGATATCGCTGACAAAGAAACTACCAGCGCTTTCTAATTCATGTAGGCACCTATGTAGCCAACTGATACGCACCCACATCGGGGACCTAATTTACAAAACCCTTAGTTCCTAAGAGTTGTTTGCCACGGTCCGATCACCTTCACTAATAATATCCCTACAGTATTATTGGCTGACATTGCTCTAACTGGCAGTACACTCCCATTAGCGTAAGAGCATTTTCTTGCGAATACGGGCCCCGACTGGCTAAGTGAGTTTTTTTTATTGAACTGTTTGATAGAAGAGCAGTCGCTTTCATTGGCGACGGCTACTCGTCTTCGCATGATAGCATGAACTAAAAGCGCAATAAAGATTCATAATACTGGAAAGCACAGGAGGACGTGCAATATCACAAACATTTGCTCATGTCCCCACCCGAGTATAAGAAGGCACCGAAGTGAGTAAAGCAACATTAAGAAACTCACATACACAGTTGGAAATGCACAAGAAACTCACGCATGAGTGGAAATGCACGAAAGTACCTGAAGATACGTATACCTGCTGCACAGGTTTACATGAGAAAACACGTGAGCACATATCACAATGCGCAGATACATATAAACATAGGTGTGAGCAGGGTTCCCCGTTAGGGAGTGGGGGGAGAGGGGCAAGTTTTACCGCACCCCCCCCTACCCCTGTTGGTCGAGTCCGAAAGAAAACAAGCTTCGCAATGGATGCAAAAATGAAAAATGAGGCCATGACGTGCTTCTTGCAACGGCCTGCCATTGGTCCCCGGCTTTCCGTGGGTAAATATGGGAAGTAAATCAATTCTTTGAATGCAAGAAGGTTTTAAAAATCATTTGTAAACCTCCTTGTTCAAATGAAACGTCAGGTGTCCTTGGTCGCCATCATCGTCAAAAAACATGCCCTGCGCATTTAAAAAATGACGTGAAATGTCCGACTGAGTAAAGGTATGGGGCAGAATTGGCGCCCTCCTTTAGATGACTAGGGGAGGGGGGGAGGCGCTCCCCCTCCCCCCTTCCCCTACTTACGCACGCCTATGCATATAATACATGACATATGATGGTTATATCTGCATACAAGAGAGTGACCTGTGATCCACACATGCTGAATGCGCTGGTACTCATATATATTCTGGGAGCATCACTGACACCCGACCCACCCACTGCACGTGCGTGCACAACCTAGTGATGAGCGTACTTCTACAATTAATAATGGGCATATAAATATGCATATATATGTAAAGATAAGAAAAAGTACGTAACAACCGCCAAGTACACGTGTTTGTAGTTGTGAACTTTTCGCATAAAGTGCACAATTTTTACTATATATGTTCCGTACAGACGAAACGTTGGCTTGTCGTATGAAGTCGAAGCTAGATGTGTTCATATATACGTTCATCCACGAGTGGAAGACCTCTGTCGTTAATAGGTGGATTTCGTGAATACGAAAGAAATGAACATAAAGGCCAAGACAGCTGAAATCGCATGAAAGCTAACGCATGGCCCTATACCACGCTGCTGAAAAAAAAAAAGAAAGAAGGAAATTCAGCACATAACCACGCAAAGAAATTCGTAGTAGGTAATGAGATAAAATATTTCAGTTTTACAGCTCCACAGGGAAAGCATAGAGCTAACCTTTATTGTAATTATACTTCTTGCAATATCTGTGATGCCAAGTTTTAAAGAAATATTTTAACACTGGAAGTTAATAGGGCTATATTCGTCGGTCCTCGGATATATATAAAGACAACAACGCGTGGCTTAACGACATAGTTAGCATTATAACGCATTTTGTTCCAATACTGTGAGGAGTATTGAAATTGGGATGTAATGAATTCGGGCTGAATGAACGGTGTTGCAGCATAATGTGAGCTAATATTTGTTTTCTGGAGGAGGAATATACGGCATTTAATTATGCGCTCGGCCTTAGTTATCGCGTTCCGTAGCTAAACACAACGCCGCGGGTTCGATTCAGAGCAGCAAATATCAGATTTTTTTTAAAAAAGTGAAATGTTCAAACGCTCGTTTTCGGAACTTTTAGCGCGCTTGGAAGAACCCCTCAGTGGTAAAAGGTAACTTTGACCTCTCTACTGCGATGGCTCACATATATCGAAGGGACTGCTTAAATGGTCGGGCGTTAAACACAATGAAATACTAACACAATGAAATACTTCGTAGCAGCCGAAGATGCGACAATGACGTCAGTTTCCTAAAGAAGCATGCGAAGTCGTATCCCGTGCTTTATGAGACTGAGCAAAATCCAAAGATGTGCCTTAAAAATCTATGCCATTATTTATTGCGTAGGTTTGCTGGTTTTTAGCCACTAAATTATTCATATGAAAATGATATCGCTGTGTCTTAAACACAACGCGAAGCAACAAATACAATACGCTACAGTAGTGAAAAATGTGTGGTATATTATTCGCATCGCGGCAACAATGCCTTCAGTAAGAAAGCCCCCCCCCCTCCTTTTTGTTAGCAAGAAGGTGGAGATTAGCAGTAATCAACAGTAAATGCCACTGGAGCCAAAGTTTTTACTTAGCGAAGACAAGTCCCCTTGTCAAAACGTTGACTCCGGCAACCACATTTGTTCGAACAATGCTGATCAATTTCTGTTCAGTTATCTCGAACTGCGGAAGTTGACAACAGTATGGGGGATGCGGAAGAAATGTAAGCGGATGCCATTCAGCCTGCTGCTGTCTGCTAAAAGAAATGACTGGTGAAATGTGGGTATTACTCCATTCAAGTGCCCTATTTCATTAACACGTGGAACCGACCACGTAATTAACAAAAAAAAAAACGCATCGCTTTGCCTGGCTTTCACTCCGTATATAAATGCAAGCACCAGCGCCTTAAAGTACGGCTCAAAATGTTAGGGTCAATCTACCCTTTACTTATTTATTCATGAAAGCAGTTTCAATTTGTCAGTAGCGAACGCTCATGCTCTGTGCGCTTATTGAGACTTTAGTCTGTCCAGCAAAACACCAAAAAAACATATCCACTTACATTAGCATCGTAAATCCCTTAAGACACGATGGTTTGTTCAAGGTGAGCTTTACGTATGCGCTTCATAACGATGAACAAGTTTTTGCCTGGTAATACAGATGAGCGATGTGACGAAATCGACCTGCAAAGCTAATTTACACATGAAGGTATGCAGTATAGTGGTGAAGGAAATGCCACCGAAAGGGAAAATAGAGTCGTATAGCCGGACTTTGACCGGCAGTCGGCGTAACTGGTCGTGTGTACTGCGTATACATTACAAGATATATCGATAAGTCTTGCAGTTTTGAAAACATCACTTATAATGATTGCTATCCTTTTCAGTCGTATATTTTCTTGCACTACAATTTCGAGCGCGCCACCAGATTAATATGCTTAAAATGTGCGCAGAGTTGATTACACAGCGTCTTTTGCATGAGCGGACTTGCTCACGAGCTGCTGCGCGCACTATTTGCAGCTGACCATATTCTAAATATTGCCGCCATATACGCTACGTTTTCTTGTGAGCGCTCGCAATAGCGCCGGCAACGCCTGTCTGAGCGACAGCCGCAGAGGCCCATACATTTAGCAGTATACATGACTGCAGTCAGAGTACACGTGACCAGCTTTACCACAGTTATAACACAGTGGGCGACTGTTAAGCGTGTGCCTTGCGCTTGCCTCGCTCATATTAGGCCAAGGCACACTGCCTGCCACCATGCTTCGTGGTACAGCACCGCTTAATTGGAGACCGTGTAGCCATTTCTATACAGAGCCGCCATGTTGTTGGCAGTTGCGCACGCAGTGCCTCGGTATACATATGACTGCCGGAGAGGTCATGCAGAGCCGAGTTTCATCGCTTGTGACATCCCTCAGACCCGCCATATTCGGTTGGTGTCTCGCTGCTTGGAGTTCTCGGAGTCCTTCATTTACGTTTCCGTATTTTTGTACAGCTTCTTCGTAATTTGGTAAAAGTGAGCCGCCAAGTCAGCTGCCCCATATTTTAGGTACACTTTCACAATGTCGCTTATAAACTTGCGGCGTATATATGAAACCGCGATGCAAAGCCCGAGAGTTGGACGAGCTCTTGGAGCAGTGGGTAAGTGCTGCGGGGAGTATTATTATTCAGCAGTGAACCGATGAAACAGGTAACCAGGGGACCCAAATTCAAATGTATTTTCGTTCGCTAGTGCTGCTCGGGTGTCTCTCAGAAATCACAAAACACACACGACGGACTGTCCACACGATAAGAAAGAGATTCTTTATTTGGGAAAATTAGGTGAATAGTGGGGGTAAGTGACGCAGTAACTGTCTCTCAGGCGAGGACACCACAACCGCGACACCTGGGGGAAAGGGGAGAAAAGTATAGGAGAAGTTAGAGTTATAATGGAGGAGGAGGCCAGCCAAAGAGAGGCTTGAAAAGGTGGGGGGAGGGGGTGAGAGGCGTTACCTTCCCTCACCCCGACAACAGGGTGAGGGGAGCATGATATGGGGATTTAACGTTAACTTTAACGTTTAACGTTAAAATATTGCGATTACCCCGACAATTCTGCACTTTGCGCGCGTATCTATGCGCGTGGACATACAAACACACACGCACATACATATAGGTGGTCGAACCCCTCCCGAAATAACATCCTAGCTAGGCCCTTGGTTCACACGTCCTTGTTGGTAAGCTCGCGCACCGAGACAGAACCAACATTCAGTAACGGTGCTACAGCACGACAAGGAAAGCCACGACCACCAACACGGGGAGGAAACGATCCCATAGGAACTCGCTGGTTTAGGCGCTGCTTTAGAAGGTATCAACGGATCAACAGCACTAACGCGCAGTCGTGCTGTGAAGTATTTTTTTTTTAAATTCTTCGTGGCAATTTTAACGGAATTTTCAGACACGAGCTAACAGCCAAATAATACAACTTTATTAGAAAACCTAAGTGCTATAATTTGTCTAACGGAACAGTTTATATTGATGCACTTCACAGAGAAGCCTTTGTAAGCTTTGGTCTTTATGAAAAAAATAAATAAATAAAAGGAAAAGGAAACAAAAAAGTAATAGAGACGGGAGGACTGCATCGGATGCCGGTGAGTGTGAAACCATCCGGCTACGTTATACGCCGGGGTAACTTCACCAGAAATTGGGCAACGAACTTGCTGCTCTGAAGTAATTGCAATAGCATGATAACAAAGGCGAATTTTTAAGCTACGCTTTATTTTTAATTTTTACACTTCTGAAACTACCGAAATGGCAGTCGCACGACGAGCGGATTTTTTATTAACGGTGCTAGAACAAAGGACGGGTTTGGAGTACGCAAGTTTCTTGCATCGACCTGAAATTAACACAGTGTCACTTGGTACAGTCTAATAATTTATCCCTAAACGTAGTTGACATTGTGTCCTAAAGATAAGGTTCGACCTAGGGAATTTTTAGACTTCTTTGTGAGAAAGAAAAATAAAAATGAGCGAAAGAAAGAAAACGACCCATACATGCAAAAATGCTTTGAAATATGCGTCAAGAATAAAAAGGTAGTGTGGCGGTACAATTCAGGCGGTGAAAAAAAAATAATAACTTGACATTTCTCTTTATTTTCCCAGCTAATAACCAAGCGTTTCTCGAGCAATAACACTGTAAAAGAAATCTTGATAAAACTATGTTTTTGCATTTTGGTGTACCTTTAGACGGGAGAAGGTTGTGTGCATTAAAAATATTTTATTTCCCTCATGCAGCCAACGTGAATACATTTCCGGTTTTATGCATCTCTTTCTCCAAAAGCCGCGACATGCAAACATTGCCATGAATTCCGCGCATACTGTCTTTCTTTTTACGTATCTCGGTCAAGTGTGACCTATCTCGTTCCGCTGTCGTCCTCGTCGACGTAATACCAGTCAATTTTCAGGTTGAGTTTATCGTCACAGGGGTGCAGTGATGGTTACTGTCGTGATCGAGGTCTCACTTGTTTGTCCATTGAGTCTCTTATTTCCGTCACATATCATTAACACTACTTTCTTTAGCGATCCTAACGATTTCAATTGCTCCCCCTCTCCTTCCTCTGGGGGAAAGTTGCTTGTTACACGTGATTTCAACTGGTCGCTCGAGGAGTTTTCTGTTCTCAGCAACCTGTCACCGGTCTGTATACGCTCACACCAGTGCTTCTTAGAGTGCTGACAAGCTTCAGTCGATTAACCCCTGTCTGTCAATTTGTCTTAGGATAATCGGTCTACGATTACCAGATATTAGGTACCGGCACACTTGAAGCTAGAGGCAGCAGTTTTGCAAGTTGTTCAACCAAATTCTAATACAATCTGACGCGCTTTCGAAAGAGATGTCGTATAGCTGCGCGTTCTCCGCATGATTATCCAACAAAAAGCCTCTACCGAGTGGAGTAGAGCCCTCACGAATTTCTGACACCTAAGATAAGCGGAAAACACCGCTGTTTTGCGAATGAAGCTTTTGTTAGTTCGTTTTGCGGCGGCAGCTGTTACAGACTCAGGCGTGACGATGGCCTCCGCGAATATGAAAAACTCACGCAACGCGTAGCGCGCAAGGTTCGGAACGTGTAAATCGATGAAGGATACAGCACAATATGACAGCGTAATCGAGATCATATATATCTCGATTATGCTGTCATATCGTGCTGTATATCGCGCCGTATTGCGCGCGCTGCGTGCTGAACACCGTTGGCAACAACAGTTGCTGCGTGCCGACGCAGACAGACCCCGGCCGTGAAGCCACGCATCCACACTCGTGCGAAGGGATTCGATATAGTGGCATTGTGTGTATACACTCACAGAAAGGATAGAGTAAAAAGGGCGTCTTTTTGTCCCACAACAATAATCGTCATCTGGCTTGCTTGCGTTTCCTTTCTTGAAAACTCGGCGCTGGCCACTTTCCTACCAAGAATGCTATGTCACGCTAATAGCGCACATGCCGTTCGTGACCAGAAAGTGCCGGTCGCGAGGCGATAATGCAAGGAAATGAAGGCAAAAATAAATGGCGATTACTGTTGTGGGACAAAAAGACGCCCTTATTACTCGATCTTTTCTGTGAGTGTATGCTCCAGGCGTTCACTGGGTGTCAATGCAATGCTGAAATTGTGCAAAATCGTTTTCGATGCATTCAAGGCGTATTTGTCAACTACTGAACTTCAATGTGCGATGGGTCCGACTCCTCCGAGCATATCCTGGCGCCTTTTTCTAGGACAAATGGTTCAGTCATATAGTATCTTTGTTTTAATATACGCTTTTACATGTCGCCAGCTCTTCTTTCAACAGAAAAAAATTGCGCAGCTTGCACTAAGTCGCGCAAGGCTGGGTCGCAGCAGAGCTGCTGGGCACGTTTTAGCATCTATTGTTAACCATCTGTACAGAATGCTTGGGTGGCGATTGAGCGCGTGCCGGTTAATGATGATGATAATTTTCTATCTACGACACACGGCAAATCTCGACCACAACGCCTCTGCCGTAAAATACAAAATAGAGAAGGCCTGCGACATGATTAAGAAATCACAGAACACCGCACCCAAGAACATCTCGTACAAATTAAACCCACAGTCTTGCACTCAGTCTTACAGTCAAGCCATAAAGAAAGAAAATACATAAGCACGAAGTTTAGACACTTAAAAACACTGAAGTGCACTTCACAAAATGTCTCAAAAGTCAAGCCATGAGAAAGTCAAAAGTCAAGCACGAAATCACATGCTAACACTAAACTTAACACAATGTGCAGTCACACGGACATGGAATATGAAACACATAACGCGACCGGGGTCATGTCATTTTGCGTCATGTCATTTTGCATTTTGCGTGCTATACATACCTGAACAGGTTCAGAGCAGCAGTACACATATTTGCGCGTATGGCTCAAATGTGCGATTTATGCAATGCCGTGTGAAAGCGACAGCCGTGTTCGTGCATGTCTTCCCTGTGTTCACTAAAATATTTTCTGTTGAAATTAGTTCATGTGCGAAATTAAACCGGTAGTATCGCCATAATGCCCCGCGTGTAATGTGTACGGGAGAAAACAAGAATAATATATAATTGCTACATCTGTTTACTCCGAAATGATTTCCTTTTTTTGCATTATGCCCTCAATTAAATTAAATGAGGAGGTTAAAGCCCTAAAATTCTGGTAACTCTGTAACACTTCGTAGAATTTCAAAATACTCCATGAGAATGGGCGATGTGGCAACGCAGCCAGAATAGTTTAAGATTTGCGATAGAAAAAAAAAATAGATGTAGCAAAATGTTTGTAAGCCGCTATACGTTGCTAATACGTATAAAAGATAAATCTTCGGATACGTGAGGAAGGGGGATGCATATTAGACTTCGCGAAAGGACGATCCGGGTTCTTGCAGTGTCCATTAATGCCTCTGATGTTTAACTGTCTCATGGGCTTTTGGATGTCTTGTCTTTTTTGTATTCTTGGTGCTACTTGTCAAGATGAGTAGCTGGTGCCAATAAAGGCACCGACCTCTCCTATAAACCATATCAATAAAGAAGAACGATTACTGGTCGAGGTTCTTTTGGCTGCATGAAGGTCAAAGTGAAATGCGTAATTCGCCTTTTGGAGTTTTAAGATCATTATCAAAGGTCACATTTAATGAACAGGAGCTCACCCATAAATGTGCCCACTCGAGCTTACATGAAGCTTGGGATTCACCTGGCATTCCAAGTGTGCGTTAAATTTCGTTATCAGTGGAACAGGACCCAAACGATGCACGAAATCATCAATTCAGCTTTTGCACAATAGCTCTATACAGCTATTGTGCAAGCCGCATATATATATATGCGGCTGTCAGAAAATTTCGGAGGGTATTCTGACACATGACGCGTGCATGTTTTGCGAAACTTCTCATAAATGCGGAAGAGCCACTCAAAAGATAACTCTGTGAACGTCGATATCACGAAGTCTTAATAACGACGATCTCCACAAAAGGCTTCGATTCTCCTAAGAAAACTTCGCGTATACTAACTGAGTGCTCTCTATATTTGCGACACGTTTACACGCACAAAGATAGAGCAAGAAAGAAAAAAAATCCACACGAATATATGAGAATGTATGACCACACGCAGCGGACTTACCGCCAGCATCCTCACGGTTATTAATTTTCTACTGCTAACGACAACACACTTTCAAGCGTTCATACGAAGGCAATGGACCGTGCCCGTGCGCATTCCACCACGAAGCACGAAATAAATGAGCGCATAAAACGGGCCTTATGCTTCTCATCTGCGCGAGCAGGCGTGCAATAAGTGCGGTGATATAGGAAACGCTGCGCGCTGCAGTTGACACTATTATGCCAGTTACGAAGTGCTCCGTTACATTAATTCCTGCTGCCACATTTTCGCCTTTCTGCCCGGTCTCTGCTTCCGCTTCCTCGATCCAAATGAGAACGGAATGCAGAATACGCTCTCTTTTGAGGCAAAAAATGATCATAACGTTATGATGTCTACATCAGTCGCCGCATTTGGGGCAAATGAAACCATAAGTACTGACTTTTTTTTTTAAACTAAAACAAGGTTCGAAGTTTCCGCTTTGTTTTTATTAAATCGGCAAGGAAGTATCCGCTATTTTATACTTTTTTTTTTTAGGAGAAGATGTCAAACTTTAATGAAGTCACAAGTTTTCTCCAGATGATTTTATTATGTATGTCCTTAACTGTTTCCTCACCCATGAATTTAAGAGAGATAGGAACTGAGGAGTCAATTATATCGGTGCGAACTTTCTATAATTGTCATCCCTGAACATTCGGAAGAGATCATGCTGGACGAGAACTAAGGAATGTAACGTGAGATAAATATTGTCAGATCGCGATAGCACTTTCAGAAGGTGTCATTATAGTCATTATAGTCGTTACGTCTAGAAATGTCGCAATGTCGCTTTATATTTTGAAATAGTTCAGGCTGCTAACACATATTCTGTGGGGCGAGAGAGCATCTGTTTTTCTATATCCTGTTGCTAACGGGCAGCTTCGGCACGTAGACATTTCCCACTTGCCACATACGCGCGCGTCGAAAGCATTCGTGTCTTCAAACTTCACTTCTGTCCCTCGTGCTCTATGATCACAGTCATGCGGATTCTATTTTATACCGCGTTTTCTCCGGTGCTTCTGTTCTCTGCATCGACGCTACGTACATGTCGACTCCACCTATATACACTTCAGGATCTCAGAGCCACTTTAGCATGGTTAACGTTCTGATTCTCATGACGGCGCTGACTGATGTCCTGAAAGTGCAGTCTTGCTTCTAGCGCGGAATATACCCATGCTCATCTTCCCCCAGTTCAAGCAGTTGTGTCCGTCGCTTTTACAGAAGCTATAAGGTTAGAAGAGAGCTTGCAGTCTGACCCCACATCAGCCCACGAAGTTCCCAAGAGCGCTTCTGCAATCTGAATTATTACACTTCTCTCGCTCTCTCTATTGTTCCACCCCAATTGTACATAGCAAGAGAGATCAAGGAAGTCTAGTTGACATTCCTGGATTTCCACCTCATTTCTCCGTGCCCTTGCTAAAGAGTCAAGGCAGGAAAATGGAGAATACCAGTCGCAAGCATTGCTTATATAATATCATGCATCTGAATGTGGAGAGCGCTATTGTCAAGGTATAGCAAAGTCCCATTTCGTCTTCGCCTCGACCCCTACTGAGAATTAGCTTTATAGCCTTCTGGACATTAGGCCTCTTTGTCAAGCCTCTTTGTCAACGGCAACATATAGCTGACACGCATCATTCACTATTATGCCAAGCGTATACAGCGACCCTTGTTATGGACGCTTTATAATACAGCGAGAAATTATCTAAGCGTAATTCTTGCTGCATGAATCATTGAAAGAGCGGAAAAGAAACAACAGAGGCAGGAAACTGCGGCACTGTTTCAACTTGGCGTAGTTCGGTGGCTGCTCGATACGCGCACGTTCAAGCTGAAATTAAACGTTTCGTGTATACGACAGCCAATTGCGATGCCGAGATTAGAGGCAGGATGAATCGGTGTGGCTTGCCAAGCGCGGCCTACGCAGAGGCCCCCTCAGAGCGCGGACGGCTCGAGCGAGGAGCGTTGAATCTTCGTTCCACCCCTGCCGCGGAGTAGAAGCAACGGAGCAAGATAAAGCACACCCACCGCGGCATCGCGCTGTGGCGGCCTTTACCGCCGCCCCGCTATCGGCCCCTTGACAAGCGCGCCGAAGCAGCTTATGCGGTGCGCGCACCCTGTAATGCCGATAAATTGAAAGCGCCGACACAGGGCATCGCGGCAGATTGCGCGACCCGCAGCGGCTGGTGCGCGTGCATTAAGGCGGCAGACGCCGCCGATAGACTTGTTCGCCCCGCAACCATATGCCCGTGGGCGCACAGAAAGGCAAGGTGCGCGCGCGCGCACCTCTGAAGGCCTGCTGTGTGCGAGTATCGTCGAGTCGGGACGGTCTCAATGGCCGACCTACGACGTCTTGCCCTTTCTTCTTTTCTGTTTGTGCGTGTATGTGCGTGTGTTTGTGTTATAGCATGTGTGCGTGCGTACGTTTGTGTTGTGCATGTGTGTGTGCGCGCCGTTGGCCAGGCTTCTTTCGAGACGTTTTAAAAATGACGGCCGGCATACTATACTCTTGCCTCCATAGTGAAACAGCAGGAAGAAGTCATAAGAGTTGAAGCGTCCTTTTCCGCAGCTCTGTATGCCTCGCGGCGTTAATGGGATGCCTCCGCTTTTGCTTTGGTATAGACTTTATTTGAACGGTCGCCAAGCTCGAACCCGATGTCATGATTCTCGATACGTGCCGCAAATCAACGGCGGCTATAAAGGAAGGAAGAAAGCGGCTAAGCGAAAAACAAAGTGATTTGCTACATGGTTTCCTCTGCGGTATGATATACGGTCTCGTGATCAGAATGTCGATTTATGGGAACGGAAGTCGTAGTTCAACTCCTGAAGGGGCTATCGCGACTGGGCCAGCGTTGGCTCTAGTTTTGCCGTCGGACCCCGTGCCGGCTAAAGGCGGTTGACAGTATCTGCAGCAAATACAAAGAACAAATACGTTGGCGTTGCCTGACTATCAGATTGCGGATCTCCGCCAACAGACCGGAGAAGGCTGACGGCTCCTCTTCCTTGGCTTTTGCGTATTCTTTCCTTTTTTTCTCTCGTGTTTCTTTCCCTCTCTCTATCTTGGCATCAGATGAGACGTGCTTTGTAGTATTGGCCCGGCCAGCGGAAATTTATTCGCTGTGCTCAAGTTATTCTCGAGTCTGCGCGGCCAACATACGGTTACCGTCACTTGAGTGTCTAACTGCGCACATATTCTCAAATCACGCTTATATTTTCTTATAGTATATAGGTGCTCCACACGGATGATATTAAAACGGGAATAGCAGCTGCAATCCGACCTCGTTGCTCCTACACTGGCGATTATTAATAGTGTTGTCACGCGCGCCATCTGTGCGCAACTGCATGCTATGTAGACTGCTGTACTTGTACCAGCCATCCAATTAATATTTTAGCTGCCTATTTCGCAGACTTATCACCCGAGCAGGTTAATGTAAACACATGCAGCATTCGTGACGAGACAAGCGAAGCTCTAGCCGAATGTCGAGTTGCAGTAAAGGCAATTGGCGTACTGCGTGCATAAAAATATAAAACACAAATACATGTCTTAGGTTGAGTGGTGACAACAAGTAATCTCTAAGATATGTCGTAGATAGCGTAGAAAGGCACACAAATTTTCAAGTTCGTTAACTGTTTCTGCCCGCAACATCGTTTAAGTTTTATCCATCAATAAATCTTACCTAACTTCGACCTTATGTAATTCAGTCTGCTTTATGAGCGGACAGGTAAAAATAAATGCGGTTTTACGATTAAATTCTTGGACTTAACGGTCGCGAAACTAGTACACTGTAGGTTGCGCACGCAGAAGTGGAGGTTGCCGGATTACCTTTGACTACGTGGGTCTCTCGAAGATGCACTCATTGCACGATACGCGAGTTCTCTCTTTTCTTATTTTAATTCTTCCCCCACAGGAACATTGCTTTCACGACCGCGATCGAACCCGTGACCTCGGGTTCAACAGCGCAACGCCATATATCCACCGGGCTGTATATGCTGCGACAGGTTGAGTCTTGTTTCGCGGTCTTGCCGCTGTTAAGTCCACTCGAACGTCTAGTTGCTAGTTCGTTGTTTCTTTATTTCTGCTTTAAGCTCGGACGAATTTGTACAGGTATGTTGACTAAATGAAGCGGGCGAGGCACTTTTCCTTAACCAGGCATGCTGGTTGAAGGTAGAAGGCGGTGCCGCACGTATGCGACGTTAGAGCTGGGCAATTTGTTTTATTCTTGTGCGCACGTGACGGCGATAGCTTGTCGCGCCACGCTTGGCGGGAGGTGTCAGCGCACATTCGTTCCTTCTTAAAGGCCAACTCCGGCGATTTTTTGGCCATGTCAAAGTAATGGTGCTTTTATGTTCCTGAGACGTTCCTGTTACGGGCCCGATAGCAGAAATACTCGGCAAATTGGAGAATAATTTTATATAAGCAAAAAAGCGCAACACCGAAACCGAAACCAAACCGAGTGTACTGTCTACGTATGACGTAGACGTTGTTACGAACGAACCGGAAGTCGTGCAAGGCATGCCGGTCACGCCGGCGCGGAGTATGAAAACTGTGACAGTCGGGACGACCAGCGAAGCGCCGGCCAAACCAACGCTGTCTGTCGCCGTGTGCACAGCAGACGCTCGCTGTAGCGGCCTAAGCGCCGAAGTTAGCGGTGCCCTCGGCTGCGTCACTTCCGCCGCCTTGCCAAAACTGACGTCACAGACGCAATGTTGCCAATAATTGTGGGAAGCCAGGAGGGCGTTTGCAGACAATCTTTAAAATTAATTTGCAAGCAATCTGCGCATGTCTCAATCCTGTAATTTGGCATAAATGACGGAAACGTGCAAAGGAACGTTCCCAGCGAATTTCACTGAGATCCATCGACCTCGAAAAATCGCCGGAGTTGGCCTTTAAATGGCCCCGCCACTGTAGGAATGCTGTTCCTGTGGCCGCGCATGGCCAGCCGCTTTCCTTGTATTCGTATAGGTGTGTCAAGAAGCCGGAAGCCCGAGGCGGTCGCGCTACGCATGCATCATGACCTGCTCACGAGTTTCGTGCCGCACTAACGCACATCTAAAAGTCTGCCACTCAATACGTGCAACTATAAGGAGTCTATGCAGGAGCAACTGATGATGTTTCTTAAGAGAGCCTTTAACAAAAAAAAAAAAAAAAGAAAAAAAAGGCTTGCGACCATATCCTCAAAGTGCGCAGGTTAAGTCACCAGAGCATAAACAGACCCCATGTGGTGATGTTGAAGTCGTCAGGGACGAGCAAAAAGGCTGGAGGCTGGGTCATGTGGACACAAGTTTATCCCAAACGCTTTCTGGCCTATATATAGGAGCCAATAAGCCACGCGCCACGAGCACCTCTAGCCTCTAGCACACGCTGTCACGAACTTCGCCTGGCTTTTCCTAGGATGGCAGCACCTACAACAGTGGCGGTATGGCAACTATAGCGGTATGGTGTTTCACTGATGAGAGGTCTGATGTATTTGAGTACGGATTCGCTTACTATTTCAAGCGCCGAACACGCACAACATGATATCGCGAAGCACTTAAGTGTAAGTGGTGCTCCAATGAAGATAATGATACAGAATTTACCCGTTATTGGCTCCGCATATACATCTGCATAGACAAAATAAACTACTAATCCCACAATGACAGAACATGGCGCAAAAAATACAAGCTGAAGCACGTGTTTGATATTCAGCAAAATGGTGGACTAAAAGTGTTGCGCGTGCATACAAAAACATTCACGATATTTTGTACTGCAAGGAAGGTATACATATAGTATATACCGTAAATTCAATAGGGCCAAGTAAACTGGGCAGGTAAACTGGGACCTAATTAACTTCCATCGAGTTCAGTCATGGCTACAACAAAGGACAGAAAACGGACAATTCTATGTAGTCGATAGCAAGGTTTTGCGTTGTCCTAAAGATTCTCAGACGTATTCCTAGAAGGGGAAAATATGTCAGTCCTGCATAGCACCTGAAGCGACAGCATGCACGCTGCCGCGCAGTAGAAACAGAACCCTGTCAGTTATCAGGTGCTTCACCACGCTGGCGTGATGAGGAGCGCCGTCACCGGCGTTAGACACGTCCAACTTCAATGGTGTATATGAGATAAGACCGAAGAAAATCCGTCAGAGTTTGTAACTTGAGGTGTTCTAGCCGTTCCGATCAACCCACTGTATACATGTCTGCACACCGCTGGGTAGCAGGAACGTTTGTGTTTGTGTGCACAACATCCATGCTATTGCCAGCGGTGGGATGCAGTGCTTTGTAATGGCTGTTTATGTATCCGACTTTTTGTAAGCACCGTAGTCGAAAGTCAATCTGCATAGCATATTTGCAGGCTGGACCTATGAGGTTATTCGTTCTTCACATTCTTTCCGCCTTTCAAGAACTTGCAAGTTTCGACATAACCTCTGAATACTTCCGTTTATTAGCACAAATCGCGAATAATTGTAACCTCTTCTCAGAGCGATCTAGGTGAATCAAGTCCCGTACAGGACGTTTACATGTCGAGGAGCCGTTGCTACAGTGGAAATGCGTAAAGAACTCTTGAATTTGGCAGCACACGTAATAAACGCACAGTCACGACAGAGAAGAGAATGGGTTGCTGTAAACAGCAAAATTTGTGCGTAAACGTTCACTGCTTTTTCGCCATACGCGATCGGCACATCAGTGCGGCTCTTCATTCATTCAGTACCACACGTGAATCAAACAGAAAGGAACACACTTGAAGGCAGATGCGCTCGCGCAGAAGCCGCGCACTGAGCAGTCTCTGTTCGAGGATCACCAGCAGCGTGTGGCTCAACGAATCGCTTTGTTCTCGGCCGCCGATGAAAGTATAGACGTACAAGACGAATCAGGAACACGCCGCGACGCGAGACGGAACATCCTTTCGGCGTCATTAGGCATCATATCCCGCCCACTTGGCGGCGCCCTGAGCGAGCTGCTTCCTTCGCGAAAGTGGCCCATCATTCAAGGTGGAATTACACGCGTAATCCAATGTTTCCGGCTAACAAAAACACAGCGCCAGGTAGCTCGCCTGGTGTGGTGTAGGTTTAAAGACACCTGCGAGCTGGAGTTTTCTTTATTTATTTTTTCGCCCAAAGCTGAGGTGTTTCGCGTGTCTCACCAGCTGTAAGCGTCGTAGGCTTTGGGAGCGATTAGAGGGTTTTTCGTCGGCATATTTGCTCAGTGCCATGGTTAAAGGCACGTAAGCCTTTCATTCTGCTTTCTTCATTGTTCTCTCTTTTGCTTAATTTGCGTTTTTTTTTCTTTTTTATGACACAAGCCAGAAGAGGAGAAGGCAGTGCCGCATTCTCTGTGAGCTTCTCTGAACTCGTCGCAGCTTATGTTCACCGTGATGGTCGCTCACGCGATGGAGTATATACCTTCGCCACACGGCTGAAAACCTAAGCCGCCACGTGAGGTGGCCTGTCATGTGTACCGAGTGAACTCTCGAAAGCCTCGGGACTAAGAAACCGGGCGCTATTAAACGCGTTGCTAAGTGCGCCGTAATTTGTGTGCACGCCAGGAACAGATTTGTCCCTTCAATAACACCTGCACTGAAAATAAGCGAGACGAATAGAAAAAATAAAATAAAAGGTTATTCTCACGCATTAATGACAGAGGGTTGGGGAGGCTCAGTTCAAGAATCTTCTCGAGGACATATGTTTTCTCGGCGGCTCCGTGCCCGTCGACAGAGAAGCGCACTGAAAGAAAGGAGAGAGGAGCTGCTGCGGTTGGCAGGGAGGGGGGGGGGGCAGCGTAGCAGCGGCGGCGCTCATCAGAAAGAAGTGGGGCCACCCGCGGACTGCGCCAACAGAGGCCTCGGGTCCTGCGCGAGAAAAAAAAATATACCTAAGGGGGGGAGGCACTCGCTCGTAAAACGATTACACGCGGCGTCCGTGGTCACGCCAATTCTCACGCGTGAGCGCGTGAAAGCTCTTTTGAAATAGGCAATTACGCGGCGTCATTTTTCACGAGTCGTTTTCAGATGCGTTTCGCGGATTCGGAAATGGCCAAATAATCGAAGCAAACGAACGGGCTCGAGGAGCTCCTCTGCCCCGCGACCGGTCGCCCAGCCAGACCCCCCTCTCGGCTCCTTCACGTGCTGCGGGCCCTGGCGTGCCAAGAGGTGCCACCGGCGCGCGGGACCGCCGGCCGCTTATTTACAACCGCCGCAAATGAAACGCAGGCATCAGTGGAGGAAGAAATAATCACCGTACCAACGAACGGCACGACGGGCGCATGCTCTGCCGACTCACGTGTGAATGGAAGGAGGTACACGCCGAGGTTAACAGGCTGCGCCCTTGTTGCTAAATGTGCTCGCCACGGCGGCGGCCTGAGTTTCTCTCTTTTTTTTCTTTTTTTGGTGGCCACACCAGTCGAGGTGAGCCGTGAGGCGAGCCTGGGTATCGAAGGGTGCGCAGTGTTCTGGCCGGTCAGTGCGCTTTGCAAAAGTCGCGTATGCACGAGCGCATGCACTGTGCATGGCGAATATCCTGCAACAGCCAACGCCGAAAGAGCCAAGCCAAGCCACGAGAGAATGCCGCGTATATTCATCCACACATCCACTTACTTTGCTAAAGAGAAAAATAATTCTCTCTAAAAGAATGTCTCTTCGTCTAATCAGCGAGTAGCTCCTTAAGTACACTGCCTTCGACGTGATACACTTGCTGTCTAATCGGCGTGATTGTTGTGTACCCACCTTATTTATTCATTTCGCCATTCTTTGTTATTAATGGAAGAAGCATTCTGCTCTCTCCAACATGCGTTTCCTATGACTAACACTTAAAACATTGCCTAGCATTTGTAAAGGTTGCAAGCGCAAACGCAAAGCGGAAATATGCTTCGCATTATAAAGCGATTGATAATTTGCGTTGTATTACAATATATAAGGTCTCAAAAAGCTCATGTGGGTTCGTGGACAAGTAAATCTTTTAGCAAGGGCGCGCGTGCTTGCGTGTGTGTAACAACCCTATATATGTGCACAACAAAATGGTGACGGCTCCCACTTCTCAGTTCGTGATAAAGTGAAATGTAAATTATTATGTTTAGCATATATCTTCCTGTTTAGCTAAAGACCCATGTCTTTCCATATACAGGGGATTACGTAAGAAATGGATTTAATTGGTGATAGCGTAACCTGAATCCTGAGATAAGGAGGGTTCGTAAAAATGGTTTATAGCAATCACCGTAACGCACGAGAAAGTAGAAAAGATCCACTTGGCCAGTGAACAAAAATGAAGAAAGAACAGCAGCATTTTTTTTTTTATTGCAATGATGAAATAGGAGAGGTTGGTGCCATTATAGTGGCACCGGCTACTCCTTCTCGCTTAGAAGACAAAATATGTAGTAACAAAAATAATAAGGCACAAAATGCAATACAGTAGAACACACAGGAAAATACGCACAGCCGAACATCACATGGCAGTTCATATACGTCTAATAGGTTCATATGTACACAGGTGTTGTATAACAAGTTCAAATGGGAAAAGTCAGTTCACATGTCTACATTCAGACTCAAATATTCTGTATTGCTTGACATACACAGGAAAACACACTGACACAAATGATTACACATAAAATCAAACGCAATATCACAAACATAACACAATTCCTTCAGTATGAAGGGGAAGTCGACATCGTGTGCGGTAGGTCAATATTTCCATAAAATATTAGATTTTTCAAGAAACTTCTTGAAGGCGACAAGCGCTCTTTTCTGAAAACTTGCCGTTGGTCATCATATAGGTTTCTGCATCCGGCCCGAGGGTCTTGTAAAATAAACGTAAAAACAAATGTGATAAACGTCCTAATTTCTGAGGCAACTTTTTTGCTCATGAAAGGGTCGCACCATAAGATCTAAGATGTCCATACGCTACGGTAGCCAGAAAAGTATGTAGGCCTAATCACTATTTCACAAAAGGCAGCTGCTACTCGTTGTGCACAGGCATTTTGCGGCGCAGCGTAGTGCGTTGTGATGCATAGCATACATTCTCAGACCGCTAGCGTTGGTAAGTGTTTTCGAAGGAAAACTATTTAAAAGGAGAATTTTGATAAAATACAATATGTAATGCACAGGTAATACTGAACAATGCCTTTCTGTTCGCATTAATGCTTGCAGTGTATATTCGATGGCTACCCGTCTGATTCGCAGCGTTCGGAGCATCCTATACGCTTTTTCTATTCCAGATGGCCTAGGCCTCCAAGATTTTAGAATTTTGCTCACCTTTGTGCACAAGAGGAATTGGGGGTGAGATAATGGAAAGAGCGACTGCTCGTCATCGTTGCCGATGGGCACTGCATGCATCTATATGGTCCATATGTCCAGTTCCGTTTCATCTGTCCAGCAACTGTTACACAAGGTTTTCAGTGAATCTTCGGTGTTTAACTTCCATTAGTCTCATGAAATATTCTGCTAGTGTAGCTAAAGAGCAAAGCAACGAACCATGCGGGACAGCACAAGCGCACTCGGGGAGCCCCGCCGAAGCACCCCGCTGCGTTATATCTCTTTCGAAAGCTCCGAATGCTTAGGCGTTGTACAAGCACAAAAAACGTGGTCGTAGCGAGAAAAATTGCGCAAGGTATTGGCAACAGTACAAATTTTGAACACTGGCCGCTATGTTGGCATTCCGTATGCATCGCTGCTTTTTGCCGATATTGTGCCGCGAGTGTATTTAACATGCAAATGCGCAGGGAACCTATGGAATTGAAAGCGCGTGTATTTGCGCAAGTAGCTTTGTGATGATTCCATAAATTTTAAGTTCTCGAACATCTGTCAGGATCTTAACATCTCTATTTTTATTCTCTTTCTGTTTGCTTCTAGTTTCTGGGAAACATATAAAGAAAAATGCAAGGACATAACGCTCTTGGTGTCCAGGCAGGCCAAGCGCATCCGCAGCGACGTATAACCTGCGACGCAGGCCCCAAGTTGGTGACGTTGCATCAAAGTGCCTGCCTGATACAACCATGCTTTAGAACTTAATAATATTTATCTCGCAGAAACCTCGGCCATCTGGTCGCATATCCCAATCGCGTGCACACATACCCATGTTACATTCATGTGGTTAACTACAAAAATGCCAAATAATTGTTTTCTTCAACCCGCGTGAATATTCAGAATCATCGCTTTCGGAAATTCCTGAGGTCACACTATGATACCAGGAGATGCGGGGGGACAGAAAATAGAGTAAAACTTCTCGCATTCGATAACTTATATCAACGTTTTTAAATGTTAGCATTTGTGCACGTATGCCAAAATCGGCTTTCTATGGCTGACCTTTATGAAGGCGTCTTTGTGCTTTCGCTGGAATAGTGGCAGTAATATATAGTTTAATTCTCTGATTGCTAAGAGCTATCTCGTTCGCTTGATCTCAGGTTGAGCGGGTTCGTGAGTGCCATTACCATTCTTGCTACAGCCGTTAACAAATTCAGCCTCATTTGTAAAGGATGGTGGCATTGTCCAATGTATAGCGGAGTGTGACCGAGAGCAAGCGCATGATAGCGCACAGTATGATTAGTGATGCTTCGCGCACTCCATAGCGCGCATTATAGCTCAATATAGTCGCAGTATGGCGCCAACAATCTGCACATCGCTGCCTGCCACAGACTATAAGTTGGTCTACATATGCATTTAACCTAAACGGTCCCCCCCGTTTACGAAGGCACTTTGGCCTCTGTCCGGACAAGTCCGGTGGCCAACGAAAGTATATCCTGTTCATCGGACTTCTTTTTTTTTTTTTTGTGTATCTCGGTTTCTCTGGCTTTTCGAATGACTCCACAGAGTTTCTGAGGCATCAACGGTGGCGATGTCGGCGAGAATGCAAATACGTCGCTGAAGAAAGTAAGATGTGTTAATGCGGACGCACGAGATGAGAGCCAACACAAACGCCGTGTCCTTGTTTGCACGCTATTCCACGATGCATCCCTATCAACTAGCCCAACTTTCAGTCGTTCCAACCTGCAAATACAGCTTCGAGATACCCATACGCATTCGCTGCAAAATACGACAATAATAAGGAAAAAAATATGGCAGCTTCGCAGCGGTGGTGCCAAGCCTGAAGGAAGAGCGCAGCTGGGTGGACTTCTTTGTTTCTCTTTATTTTTTTTCTCTTTCTTTCTATTTCTCTCTTTTTCTTGTATATCTCTTTTTTGCACCTGTTGCTTTCTATTTCTTTATCCTTCTGTCTTGCTATGTTTTCTCTATCTCGTTTTCGTGTCTGTTTCTTTATACCTCTTATCTCTCTCTACGTCTTTCTCTGCCTTTCTATCTTTCTTTCTATCTATTTCTCTCTCTCTCTCTCTCTCAGCTTATTTCTCTTTCTTTCTTTGTTTCTCTTTCTCTGTTTTTTCTATCTCTTTTTCGTGTCTGTTTTTTTTTCTTTCTCTTTCTCTGTATTTCTATGTTCTTTATGTCTTTATTCCCTTTATTTCTCTCTCTCTCTCTCTTTCTCTTGATCTCTCTCTTCCATTCTCTTTCATTCTATCTCTTTCTTTCTTTCTCGCTTGAACGTGTTTCACGTGCTCCACTTCGCCGAGAAGAGTCTTCGTTTAAAGGGCCCCTCACCAGGCCACATAGCAAATTTTAGTTAGACGCTGTAAGTTGTTGTGTGCCGAATGAAGAGCAGTATGCCGCAAGAATTTTTCAAATCGGTTCATTACGAGCTGAGAAAAACAATAATTTGTAGCGGCGTGAAACCATGACGCGAGGAGGCGAGTTTCAAACCCTTGCCACTCGCCCCGTGTAGCCTTAGCAAGCCAAATCCCTTCCCTACCCTCTTTACTTGACACATACGCATGAACACGTCATGCGCATGCATGGTCACGTGCGCATGACGTGCCCGAGCCAACCCTAGCACGCGAGCGGCGTTGCACGGCCGCTACCATTTTTTTTTTTTTATGTAGCGGCCGTGGGCGTTTTGTCGGCGTTCTCTGTGGTGTACTGCCTGATTCTGCGGGACGGGCATAAAAGTTGAGACATTTGTACGGCCACTCTCGTGGCCGTATCATGAGCCAGTGCCGCATTAACGTTTACTTGGACGCGGTAGAATAAATGAGCATAATGAGTGCTCGAACGCGCCAGAACATTACTTTCGTTTCCAGGGCTGGCGTCTGCTCGATGCGCTAACCGCGGGGACACGAACGCATGGGAAAGGGAGGCACATTAGCCCCGCATCTCGCTGCAATTCACGAAAAAAAAATGAAAAAGATGCACATATTCCCTTTTTGTGTCTCATTATTTCTCTCAAGTTTTATTAATCTATTCAAGCAACAAATTACACAAACTACACATGTCGTGTCAAATAATTATCGCAGTGTCACGTGCTACTGTTGGCGACGTCAGAGCACAGTTGTGTACGTAGAGGAGCGACGTCGCAGGACTACCATCTACGTAGGGCCATTTTCTCATGTACGTCATCCCCTCATTCTCTAAAGCGCGCGCCCGCGAGAGGAAGGGCAAGCAGCGTTCACCTTGAAATTTAACCCATTTCCGCGGCGCGTAGCGTTGCAAATTTGGGCATACGTGATCGTGAACGCCCAGTGTATGCATTGCGCTTGTCAGCTCAAAATTGTCAAACCTGGTGAGGGGCCCTTTAACGCTCGTAGACCTGCATGTATACTCGGTAGTGGGGCTTGCCCAACTCCTGTGGCGCATACCCACCTGTGCTTTTCTGCGGACACCAGTGTTATTGGGGCCGGCTTAAGCAGTTCCGCTGTCAAAAAATTTACCGACGATTACGACACCCCCAATGCGAACTTTGAGCACCGCTCGATACTGGCGTCGAAGGCACTGAGCCTTTGCTCGTGTTGCAAGTTTATAGGAGCAGCGGCAGACGTACCAGCTATATCGCTTGCGTCGCTCATTGTACAGAAAGAAAGCGTGAACACGCGAACGCGTGGCTAGCGCGCTGCATAGTGAACCGTATCCGCGCTCTGCGTTCCGTCAGCAGCGCTCTCAGTTTATAGTAATAATTGGTGTGGTTTTACGTCCCAAAACCACGGTGAGTCACGCCGTAGTCGAGGGCTCCGGAAATTTCGACCACCCTGGGTTCCTTAACATGCACCTAAATCTAAGTACACGGACATCTAGCATTCTGCCTTCATCTAAATGGGGCCGCCGCAGCCGGAATTCGATTCCGCCACCTTCGCGTCAGCACTCCAGCACCGTAACCACTGGACCACCACGACGGGTGTGCTTTGCGTTCGCTCTCTTTCAGCCTCCCCTGCGCCGATCCTTTGCTCAGTTACAACATACAACGCGAGACCAACAAACGGGCTCATAAGAAGAGCTGCTCTCTTAAAAATAATAAGAAAGAAGCAGCGGCGTTCCTATAATACGGCGCCTATTTTCTCGTTCTATATGTCACGTGATCTGCTCTCTGGATAGCTAGCCACCTTGGACGTGATGTATACGAGGGCGACGTGCTAATGACACGCGCGCGATTTCACGCGGCAACGAGTCGCAAGTGATTGCTGTAGCCTCGCTTTCGCCGCTGGTCGGTGAGAGCGACAAGTCGTCCCTGCAGCTCGACCGGAGAGGACGCCTCTCGATATCAGTGACGAATGTTCCCGACAAGCGTGTGGAAGGAAGGCATGGGGCGCTTTTTTATCTCTCCAGAAATAGCGAATAAAAACAAAAGGCGAAAACCGGGCTCGGAAATGACTTCTCGTTTAGGCCGGCAAACCAGAACCGCAATGAGCTGCGACGCGTTGCCGTACGAAATCGCTCGCACGTCATTAGCATGTCGCCCTCCCGCGTCGACTGGCGGGCGCAGCAGCTTGCGCTGCCGCGGGACCTCGCGTGCTTGTTGTTGTCGAGATAAAGTGAAGTAAGCGGCGAAATTGATGACGGATGTTCAGGAACACGTGTTTCCTCGGGCGCATTTCTCCTCCCCTTTCTTTCCATCCTGGAACTTGTGGCGCTTTCCTCGCAACAATAACCACCTTTCTCGAACGAAAGTGACTATATACAGGGTGTTTCAAGAAATGTGTCCAACCTTCTCAAAAAATCAGGAAAATGCGATATTTGATTGCTGCCTTCAGAATTGGTTTTTCTGTAGTGGCAGGGATTTTAAGATGGTTAAATAAATTATTTGGCACTGCAATTAACGAAGTAAAATTAATTAACTTTTTAATTAATGGAGTTAGGTGGTTGTGTCAGATAGGAGAATTGAAGTTATTCATGCCAGAAACCCAACCCAACTTTGAAATTTCGAAAAAGTGCCATCTAGTAATAATTACGAAGTAATGAAATTCAACCAAATTCAATGGCAAAACCTAAACAGAAACATGGAAGAACGCGACTGCCATATTCTTCTGAGACGTCTAAAATGAGTGAATGACTTTTTCTGTAGCGCTAGGCATCTTAAGACGGTTAGAGACATGACTTGAGACAATAATTAAGAAAGTTAAATTAATTAATTTTTTAATTAGTGGAGTTAGGTGACTGTGTCAAATTGGGGAATTGAAGTTCTTCGTGCCATAAACCCATCCCAACATTGAGAGTTTGAAAAAGCGGCCTGTAGTAATAATTACGAAGTAATGAAATTCAACCGAATTCGATGGCTTTCGCTGTCGAAAGCCCGGTTTCATTTCGTTGAGTTTCATTACGCCACAACAATTACTAGAGGACGCTTTTTCGAAATCTCAAAGCTCGGATGGGTTCCTCGCATGAAGAACTTCAATTCTCCCATTTGACACAATCACCTAACTCCACTAATTAAAAAGTTAATTAATGTAACTTTCTTAATTACTGTCCTAAATGATGTCCTTAACTACCTTAAGATTCCTGCCGCTACAGAAAAAAGCAATTCTGAAAGCCCCGAGCAAATATCGCGTTTTCCTGATTTTTTGAGACGGTTGGACACATTTCTTGAAACACCCTGTATATAGCCTCTCCCTTCCTCGTCTCGCTCATTCGCTTGAAAACCGCGGAATCGGAAAGGCTTTTTGCTTCTTAAGAGCTATACACTTGCCGTACGGTGCGGCTGCGTTCGCTAATATTATGTCTAGCATTAAATTTGAATTCATTCGAAGACTTTTAGGATCATTCCCCTCCCCCCCCCCCCCTTTTTTTTTCTTTTTGTAAATACGGGTTCAGTATGTTTTTACCCTATGCGCTATAGCAATCGCAAACGGGACAGAATATTTGTGAGCAGTACATCAGAAAGTAAGTGAGAACGAAAGGTGTACTACCTCCGCGCACTACGTCCCCATGGCCCGTCGTGCGCGCATTTCAGCAATGCGTGACCGTACTTTATGTACGCGCATGCAAACAATCAAACAAACAAACGTCACCAACTGGGGATCGAAAACATATTGAAATGAAAAACATAACCGCCGCGATCGTCTCGTTCTGACGACGGCCCTTTTGAGTAGAAGGCGCACGAACTTCGGCTAAAGAGGAAACTATTTCACAAGTCTTGTGAATATATAGGACTGGTGCGATGCTGTTTCAAATCGGACATGCAGCGCCACTGCGGCTGCTGCTGGCGAAATGTCCCTGTTCCCTCCGCACAGCCGCGCTTGGCCGCAGCAGGTTGGTCATGGCCCCTAGCAGCACAAGCATGTGTACGCGGAAAGAAAAGTCGACTTCTATCTGCCCTTGCGAGTTCGTATGTCATAACAGCTACAAGAACACGGCCGAGAAACTGCCGAAGATGCAATTTGCATCTTCGGCAGTTTCGGTGCATTCACTTATTTCCTAATACAACGCCACCTTTCTAACTAAAAAGCTGTTAATTGAGTTCGAAGAGACCACTACGTCCATGGCCCCGCTGGGAAGGGGTGCATAAATTTCGAGGTGCATCGTGCTCCCGGTTTCGCCTTCGCACCTTTGCTCTCTGATGGTTGCATTCATATTTTCTTTAATCGCTATGACACAAAAGGTCCAGGAATATGACGACTGGAGATGATCCATCATATTTCTGAAACTAACATTTCATCCCCCTTTCACGCCGCAACCCTTCAAAAAACATGTGGAAGTGATTAGTTAATTTTAGGTTATCCGCTATTGGCAAAGCTGCAGCGTGTATGCAATTCGGTAACTATAAATTTAACGCAACTTACTCTTTATCTAGCAAAGTTTTTCTTTATTTCACCATGACCATATGCAACATGAAGGAATTTTCGGCTTTGAGCATTCCAATACGTACTATATAAAGGAAAAAAAAATGTTTTGCATCGTACGATAATCCGATTTTTGTAATGAAGCGCATACCTATACATTTCTTTTATTTTTCCTACGGACGATTATTGTTCCGACTAATCATTCTAAACTCATTCAACGCCTCTCTTCAATCTCCGCTTAGTCGAATAGTAGAGCTCAGATTTGTTGATTTCGCTGTTACATACAAATAAACATTCTCTCTGACCCGACGAAAACCACGCGAACTTCGCGCTTTCTCGATACGAAATAGAAGTTTCGTTCCCAAAGTCGCGGGTTCGATCCCGGCCGCAGCGTTCGCGTTTCGATGGAGGCGAAATTCTAGAGGCCCGTGTGCTGTGCGATGTCAGTGCAGGTTTAGGAACACCAGAATGTAGAAATTTCCCAAGCTCTATACTATACGGCGTGCCTCATTTTCATATCGCGGTTTTGGCACGTAAAACCCCAGATATTATTATTAGATGTTCATTCATCGTAAACGTCTATTTATGTTTATTCTTTTTTCTATGGCTGTGAACTGCGCTTCACAGAGTTCCTTGAACATCTACGGCGTCGGGAGCGTCGCTTTGTGACGACAGCAACAGCTTCCCGACGAGACGAGTGGTCTCGTACCATCTGCTTCAGAATCTCGTTTTCCTTCTGTTTCTTGGGGCCTGAGTGACTGATTGTGCCCCCCTTTGCACGTGCAGTGCTCTCTTTCTCTCTCTATCTCTTCCTCTTTCTATTCCCCGTTCCCTTATCCCCAGTGAAGGGTAGCAAACCGGACGTTCGTCTGGTTAACCTCCCTGCCTTTCCTCTTCTCTTTCTCTCTCTTCTTCTATGGCTGTGGTCTTCATTCTGTACTGTTATATTTGATCATACATAAGCGAGACCGCAGTTCTCATTTCGCTTTTTGTCATGAAGGTTTGTATCTCTCTCGATCTATTCCTCTTTATTTTACAGACTGGAAGCTTTAATGCTATAGCACTCCCAACCGGAACAATGGTTATATTATGATCAACTGTGCGGTATATATATATATATTTATCTAAGCCGCAACAGAAGGTAGTTTACGTTGCTCTTGGAATCGCATCTTGCCCGCACAAAGTCACCAGTGATCACGGATATAATCGTCAGCGCCACTCCAATGTTTACATTAGTTTGAAGAGTTCCGCGTGAAACCAGAGACGTTGATTAAACATTTGTCACACCACACATCACCCGCCACGGTTATGGTGCTTGAATGCTGACCCGAAGGTCACGGGATAGAATCCCCGCCGAGGCGGCCGCATTTTCGATGGAGGCGAAAATGCTTGAGGCCCGTGTGCTTAGATTTAGGTGCACGTTAAAGAACCCCAGGTGGTCGAAATTTCCGGAGACCTCCACTACGGCGTCTTTCATATCGTGGTTTTGGGACTCTAAACCCGTTTATTATTATGCCATGCATCATAGCATACCGCACAGAAATGAAAAAAAAAAGAAGCGTTGAAACAAACTTTCAGCTGAAAACCTTTTTGGGTAACGTTTTCCTGATTGTGACCGTTTAAAAATATCCGTACGTACATCGTATAGACACAAGGTTTAATACGCCGAATTGCAATGTATACGTGGGGACAGCAGCAACTCTTCGGCACAGCAGACTGCGTTAATTAGTCTGTGCTGCACAAGTGTCCCGCCTTATCAGCGTTCAAACGTGCGCCTTAATTGTACCAGCATGCCACTCTTCATACACGAACAAATTTATCCTTGCTTGCTCCCGCATCAAAAAGAAGCGCCACACATTTTATCATTCACAAATAACGGGAACGGGCGGAGCTAGTCGAACCGGGCACTGAGGTATCGGCCGCTTCACAACCACGCCGAGCATAAATGCGATAAGGTTGCTTAATATGACCTACCACGCACACGCCGTGCCGGTGATAAGAGTCACCACGGGCGACCCGATGCAAAGCGAATGTGGAAAAAACAAAAAACGCACGAGCCGGCCGGCCGGCCGGAGAGGGGTGCGCTCGGCCAAAGGGAGAGTCCGTCAGTTTAAATATCCAAAAAGTGGCATCTCAGTCGCTCCCGTCTTGCTGAGAGATCGGCCACGCGATGCGTATGAGCGCAGTGGCGGTCTCCTCCTCTTTGTTTTTACTTTGCATTCTGTACCGAAAGCCTCCAAAGGGTCGGCGCGGTGATATCGCATGCCGAAACAATTTTTCAAGCCGTAGTCCAATGTACACACGGCAAAAAAAAAAAAAGTATACGAGCGGCCAGTTCGGGAGGGGGGGGTCAAGGAAGAGGCCGCCAGGAGAGATCTTCTTTTGCTCAGCCGACGTGGATTATCCGGCGTCTCCGCTGCCGCCAAGCGAGCGGCAACGGCGGATATATATGCGGCCGCTCAGCAATTACTGCATGCCACATCCTTTCGAGGACACCGAAGCGTCGTTTATTTCTTCCTGGCAGAGCCCCCTCCGCGTCCCCCTCCACCTCCGCTTTCTTTCGTAGCGGGGGTAGCTTCTGTTTTCTGATGTTACCGATCAAAACGAAAATGCCGACGCGACCACGAGCTAACAGCCGTAATTAATCTTCATTTCAAGAATCGCTTCAATTTGACAAGTCCAATTTATAATCAATCGCCGGAGATAGATTACCATCGAAGAGCGCGGGGCGAAAGAAAACAAAGGTGAAACTGGCCGTCGCCGAGCTGAGGGGGCCCCCGCGACTGGTTTTGAAAACGGCCGTGGAGGAGCTTCCGTCGCTGCTCTTTGGCGAAGGAGCGCGCGGCCTACGCCGCTGTGGCCGCGTGTGTGCGCGCGCACAGACGCACGCACATCGCGTCGCGCGGCCGCCGACAGAGAGCGCGCCTTGAGGTCGCCTTCTCCTGACAATACGCGTGACTTGCGCTTACTCATAATCTGCGCATGAGGAAAATATTTAATCAAGATTAAGTTCAGCCGGGGCGGCAACGCACGCTTCATTTCCCTGGCTATCAAACAGCGCAGCGTACACGGGTGCAGTCACCTCTTAGTATGAGGATGAAACAAGAGAAAGAAAGAAAGAAAGAAAGAAAGAAAGAAAGAAAGAAAGAAAGAAAGAAAGAAAGAAAGAAAGAAAGAAAGAAAGAAAGAAAGAAAGAAAGAAAGAAAGAAAGAAAGAAAGAAAGAAGATTGAAGGCAGCTGCGCTTCGGATGTCGTCTCTGTATGGGTGACTTCAGCATAGAAATAATTGAACGTGGAATCGGTAAGTTTGCTGCTGTGACAGAGGCGACAGGACCTAATATTTTATACAGCCATAAGCTCATTCTTCCAAACGAACATGTTATGTCTCTATTGATGTAGTGGAATTTGTCCGAAGTTTCGAGTGTGGGCGTCTTTGTGCATGATCGAAATAAGACTTAAGAAGAACGGCCTGCTGGGCGAGTTGGTAACCCATCTTAGATCGCAAAAGAAAGGTATCACAAGAGGAAGGAACGCCGTGCCCGTGTTCCTTCCTCTTGTGATACCGTTCTTTTGCGCACCACCGATCTAAGATGGAAATAAGAGTGAAGAACTGTCTCTTGTTCTTTTTTTTAACGTTTACGCACGATATTTCTATATACGATAGTTTCTCATTGGGAAGGTTATACGACAGCCAGCACTGCTTATCGAGCCGTCGAATCAGTTCTCAAATTTTAAAAATCCGGCAGAAGCCGTCTAACGAGGACTGTCAAAGTGTATGCGTTGCAGCATTTCAGCACTATGCAAGCATACACTCCGAATTGCCCAGACACACGAGTTTACTTACTGCGATGCTATCACACACTAGGTAAGTCGCATTAGTTACATTAAGTACGTGTTAACTTCCATTGCATCGCTGTTAATTATAGACCTTATGCAAAATCTGCTGCCATCTAGCGGCCGCCGTGCGCATTTCCGCCATGTTGAAGGCTAAGCGCGCTCCGCATGTGCACACACGGAGCGTACGTATCGGCGTGTGGCGGCTGATAGCAATAGCAATGCCGACGCATTTTCATGCGCCCTGTTGCTGAGATTGAGGAAATTGGAGTGCTGAAAAAAGGTTTAGAGCAAACTAACCTTCACATTATTACATTTACTCGCGACCGACGAGAAGCGGCAGATTGTTCCGCTGCTCCGGCTACTGCTTACGTCTAACGCCGTGTTTACGTTCGCCGAAGATGCGGTATGTGTCAGCATCAGCACTCATCAGCGAATGCTCTTTCGTGTCGTGCCGCAACCAGACAGTTTTGGCACCGTGTGCTCGCAGGCACAGAGAAACCGGCTGCGTGTACGAGCTCCAAAGCTGCATCGCGGCTACTCGTGATTGCCTGCGCTGCTGTTGACACCCTTGCTTTGTTTATTGCATTGCGATAACAATTACATGTTAGACAGGTAGCTGGGAATTAGACATCAATTCCCAGCGAACGGATGGATTGTGCTGGAGCGTGTAGTATGTTTTCGATTGCGGAATTTAACAAGCGTTTGGTGGGATGCTTTACGCGCGTATTGCTTCACTATGAGAATTGTTCTAGCATTTCATTTGCTATTACTGCCAAATTCAGAGGCGCGGTCCGGATGGCCTATTTAAAATTAAATGCACAATACATCTGGTCGACGTAGGCTGTCGCTTATGAAATACGCTTTGAAATGGGTCAACAGCACTTTCTTCCCGTCATCGCTGTGCCTAGCCGTGTCGCGCGCTAAAGCCTCCTCAAAACTATCCTACACTACAGGCATGATATTCAGATAGCTAACAACGATTTATTCGCTACACTGAAAACAAAGTTCAGAACCTAGCGCAAAGCTTCATTCTCAGCGACGACAGGCTTACATGTGACTCGGTGACAAACTTGTATTTTCTTCTCGTTGTGAGGCAGTTCTTTACACGTAATAATTGTCAACGTAATAACTAGGAAATTCCTGTAACGTGTACAGGTCCCTACACACTAGTCTGATGTTCTTATGCCCCGATTTCCCACCATCGAAGCCGATACAAGCAGCAAGTTATAGCAGCGACAGCAATACGATTCGGACACAAGCCTCTAACATGGCGCCGAATCGGTAGCTTCGTCAAACCTCCGACAGATGGCAGCAATTTTGCATAAGGTCTATACCCATAAGACGGCATTCATGGGACGGTGAATACTGACGTATACATATTTGAACGCTCTCAAGTTTTCGAAACCCTGGGCGAAGATAATATCTCGGGCACCTCATGTTCTTGCCGCAGGCATTAAATCCGTCTTAAAAATATGTGCTTGATGTCCAGCTTGTCTTGTAGGAGAATGTGAATGACGTCACTATAACGCGAGCCAATGCGGCCTTCGCAACTATGTCGCTGGCATTCTGTCCCACGACAAAACACATCCGGAACGTACATCTCATCCAAGCTACGGCATTGCTATGGGGGTAATAAGACAGCACATCCGGTGTAGGTGTTAAATCAACGCATTTTATATAGATATGACTAAAAGCCTCAGGCGCTTGCTCATACGGTGACGTCACCACCGTAGCACGACGCGCCGACAACGCGCAACACGTTTTTTATTATCTATAGGAGCTGTTAGATATCCGATCAGTCAGTGCAAATATGAGAAATGCTACATACATTTAAATGTAAAGCAGTGTTTCGCATAACGTTGTACACTGGAAACCAACAACTCACCAGATGTATAAAATTCCAGATATTGCTTTCAATAATTTGTTCCTATTCCTATTGCAGGGGTCATCAAAGTTCCAATATCGGCTTAAATGACGTGGGGCAACGCTGGTCTTCGCATAATGCTTTAGCGTAGAATACTTCCTTCAATTTTTTATGAATTCACTGTGCCCAGCGCAGTGTTACTATACATACAACAGAGCGCGTTTGCTTACCGACTCCATCAAAATGCGGGCGTAAAACGGTGAGAAACCAAAAAGGAGGTAATGGGGTGGGATGCAGACTTTGGTTTTAAACAATGCTGCAGAATGATATGACGGTGCTGTTTCAGCATCACTGCAGTGTAACAGAATAACAAAAGCCGCCGCTGCGCACTGCGTCACTTGAGGAATACGTAGAAAAAAATCAAGATATATAGTGTCGGTGTTTTCTCTTTTTTTTTTCTTGCCAGAACCACGATCTGAGTATTAGGCACATTGTGTGTCCAGGAGGGAACTTTGGATTTGTTGATTCCGCAGGGTTCTTAGCGTGCACAGCTATCTAAGTACACGAGAATTCTTGCTTTCGCCCGCATCGAAATGCGGCCGAGATCGGAAACCCCAACCTTGAGCTCAGCAGCGCAACTATATAGCCACGACGACAAAGAGGCGAGTAAAGTAATAAAACACACACGCACGCGCGCGCGCACAAATACAAAGCTATTTGATTACCGATCTATCACATTCTCGCATTACATTTTCCTTATTTTTCTCATTACACAAGATACCCTGCTAGAGCAACTTATTCGGGTCTCATGTGTTATGGCCAGTCTGCCAAATTAAGCGACTCGTGACAGAGAAAGAAGGCCTAAGGCACTTACTTCGTCTTCTGTATGACGCATCATGGAATGTCTTACTGAGACCAAACGGACTAAACAAGCAAACGAGCTTTCGTAAAAGCCCTCAACCGCTCTATGCATGCAATCAACAACACAGAAGTCGCAATAAGCTTGCATATATTTCTTTTTCGAAAGGGAAGACGGAAAGAGATGTCTGTATCGCAAGGGAAAAGTTGGAGAATATAACGAATAAGAAGGCTGAGATGGGCGACTGCTGCACACACACACATACGCACGCGAAGCTGAACCCCTCGTATACGGAGGGGAAGATTGAAAGGCAGAAAGAGGAGCTCACTCCAAGGAGGCATAAATCACGGCTCGACATGCGCACTGTTTAAGCTTATTACCGGCCAAAACCGGCTATTAATCTTGACTCCCCACCGCCCTAGCCTCTGTGCGCGCACAATGTGAAAGCGTTCACGCTTGAGTCATTGGCCCTGACTTTCATCAAGGTGTGCTTCTCATGCACAACAATTTTCATCGTTCCGTCTCTCCGCTTAAAAGGGCAAGTTGGGTCTCCAGCTGCAGACGGAGCAACCTTTTCCAGCCATTACTAAATCTAGTCTCTGTTTCCTTTTTGCGCGTGATCACATTTCGTACACACATTATTACGAGGACAGATTGACGTTTACGTCAGTTTATAGTCAATGCGCGCCCAGCCGATGGTGTCCGCTTTGACGAGAAAGTATACGGAGCATGCTTATCAGTGCGTATTAGAAGATACGCACGTTCAAGCAATAAGGTTACAAGGCGCACTTGACATGGAATGTTCGTATTTGGCATGGCAGGTTTCATAAGCACGAAACATTCACAACGCAGCGACTGTGCGCTGTACTGGCCATTTTCATGGCAATACTTCGGCGTCACCGCGTTTGATCACATGACAATGCGTCCATTGCTTACCTCAACTACCTCCGGGTTTACAATGAATGTGTATGGCACCGTTGAGGCTAAGCAAACTTTTGTTTCAGTGCCGGCGGATGTCGCACACAGTGACTGGAGGCAACAGGAAGCTTCGGACAGAGCTTCAGAGGAGAGGTAAACGCTTTTGCAGCTCATAACGCCTTGTATACAAACGGTGCGGCTACTAGAGGCTGGGCTGACGAAGTTATCATTTTCGAAGCTGATATCACCGCAGGGCAAAATGAGGGCGAGGGTGAAAGCAAGCGGAGGCGATGCGCACTGGCAGGAACAGCCAAATCCTCCCCTTATAACGCGCAAACATGTCACGACCACTGCAAGGTTGTAGCTACAACCTTGCAGTGGTTTTTCATATACACGTATACCACGTGTATATGAAACACGCACGCTTGTTAACCCTTTGTAGGTTTGCCTATATTTTTGACACGATGATGTAAAAACCGGCTGTGGTATATTGATATAAACTACGAAGAAATGGTGTAATACAAATTTCATCAAAATCAGGCCAGTAGTTTACTGAAAAAAAGTGGGGCATACATGTCCCACTGACTCATGAGAGTGTTTTCAAAAAGTGGGAAACCTTGTCCCACTGTCTCATGAAGGCACCATCTCGTGATTTCATGAACGGGTATTTGGGATGGAAACGGCCGAAGCAAGTGACACAGGGTATCCCTTCTCAAGTTGTGCTAAGGAAAGTTGTACGGACCTCATTTCCAGCACTAGGACACCACCTGCACCTGCGCCTCTTGTTAGCCTTCATAGCACCGTGGTCTGTTCCTGTAAAGCTTACTTCACCGCATGCACCAACAATTTTTTTCGTCCATTTGCCTGTCCTTGCTTTGGCTGTCGAAATTTTTGAGTACGGCTGTTGTCCCTGAATATGCGCCTACTTTTCAAGAGTTACATGATATCAAGAAAAATATTCCCATGCACCAATATCCGCAATTTTACTCCTTTTTCCTTCCTTACCTTTCTATCCCCCTTACTCCTTCCCCAGTGCAGGGTAGCAAACCGAAAAACTTCTGGTTAACCTCCCTACCTTTCACTTAACCTTTCTCTCTCTCTCTCTCTCTCTCTCTCTCTCTCTCTCTCTACGCTGAGGGTTGAGCGTGGCAATCTCGCAGGGAATTGTGTTTCGATGCATTTATCGGTCAAGTTATTGCGCAAATTTACGAAAACACGAGATGACTGCAAGCTAAAATCGCCTCTCTGAAAAACCAGAAAAATGGGAAATTAGTCGGCATTTAGACTGGTAGGGTCTTTCTATATGAAGAAAAGGAAAATTCTAAACCTATCATAAAAAATTTGTCGAAATTCAGTGTCATTTTATCACTACTTCCGCCCTTTGAAAGCATGGTAAAAGAATTTTTCTTGCGATTACGAAGACTTGGCTAACATATGAGTGACTTAGCCTTGCCCTAACTGCAACGGATGATGTGGGATAATTTTTTTCCTGCAGACGGAAAATTGGAACGTATGTGTCCCTGCACTGTCGCACAAAGTGTTAAACCCACCCCACCCGCCCCTCCCGCACACACACACACACACAAAACGTGCGCGCGGGAATACCATGAAATTCTTATGGCTGAGTGCCAGGGTTGCCGTTGGTGGCTACATTGCGCTAAATTGTCTACTTGAGACCCCGTCTGACTACGAAAATTTCCGGTTTACTCCATGGCTACTTTCTGGCTACTTTTGAACTTCTGTTATGGCGCTTTAAGTTGCCATTTTTCTTATTATCTGCAGATAAAATACATTGTTTCTAAGCTTTTCCGTCGTCTCAGCCGATGCGCTCGGTGTCACATACCCCAACCAGAAGGCTCGTGCGCATCGAGGCGCCCCAAAGCAGCCCGCGGCGCGCCTGCAAATAAGTATCTTAGTACTGCCTTATCAGTAAACGCGTTGGTTTCTGATCCCGGGTAATGTTGGAAAACAAGCTATAGTTTTGACTGAGAAGGAAGCATCAAAACTGAACCCTCGTCGCACTTCTACAGCAAAGCATTTTTTGTTCGATTCCTTCGTTTCTTTACGTGGTTATCATCCTTTCCTGCTTTAACAGTTTGTGAAAAAAAATGTTGATGAGGAATGATAACTATCGCATGATGGTAACGAAGCCTGCACACATCAGCGAAGGTAGACCATGTGTGAACATTTGTCATCATGGTAGGGCCTAATATAGACAAATGTAATGATAAATCTCCTTGACAATTTCAACTTATAGCTTCAGTTGACAGGTGTAAGAGCCACGCGCCTTCGTCAGCACAACGTGCAGCTCCTTGCGTGCGCCTTTGATGCTTGCTTTAAAGCCGCGGCAACGTAGTGCCATATCCAGTTGTATGTTTCTTGCTTTCTCCCTCTCTTTCTGCTTATAAGACACCATGATGACCACAGCAAGACGGTTGAACGGAATCTGCGACGACACGTCCGTCGAGAACCGCGGCCTCTTTGAGGATACTGCTCGCGCATATGCGCGCACCGCGACGGCGCGCTATGCATGAGAAGGGGAGGGTGAGACGGGACTGCGATAAGGGGAGCGCGCCGCTATTAGCCGCGGCCGGCCCAAAAGGACCTGCCGATCGGCCATGATAAATGGGCTCCTGTCAGTGGGCGCCGTGCTCTTTTTCGGAACGCCGCGACGCACCTCCCTGCATCATACGGGAGGGATGCGCACCTCGGCGTCCAGGTTTAATTAAACACGATTAGCGCCAGTAATTACTAAGCAAATTCCGCAATTGCTTGCCACCACCGACGACGACCGGGGAGGCCGCGAGTATTTGCAGGCGTTAATTGATTTCAAGGCGGGGCCGGGCCGTCCGTGCGTGGCGTGATGGACGCCTGGGCTGCGGCCGAAGTGCTAATCGTGCCTCACCGCGCCGACCTTCGGAGACGAGGAGAAACAGTGCGGCCCGCCACGCAGCTGTCACAGCGCGAGCACGCGTGGAGTAGGCCCTATAGCACTGTGGAGGGCACACGGGGTGCGCAAGGCACGGCGCCGCTCTCTCTCTCTCACGGCCAAAGGAGGCAGTCGTTAATGGGCTACGGGCGCATACACGTGAACCACACTCTGACCCCGCAGCAGATGGGGGGAAAGCACATGCCATCGCCCTTCTTTGTAGGGCTAAAATATCCGAGGACTTACTTCTCAGTCAGCGCATCTTCCGATGCCAGGGCTCAGCGAGCGCCTTATTATCGTCGCCGCGATGACAAGTCACCGTTCGGCCACGCGAAGGGCTGCCCGACCTGATCGCCCGTAACCGCACGGCCGCAAGCTAACGCGCTACGATATATGTGAGGGTTTGCTTGTAGGTACTTCCACCTCACGCTGTTTTTGCAGCGTGAGCCAACTCGCACACTCGATCGGGTTATCGAATGACCGCGTGCATGGACTTTAATCGTGCATGTTGTCAGTGTTTGTTAGGCGTCTTTGATTTGGCTGCGCTGTCTGCCATGTGTAGCAGAAAGCGCTCAATGAGTGCAGAATGTTGCTCAATATGTGCAGAATTTTCATATTCGTTTTCCTGGTCCAGCACGTGCTTTCTGCACTCTCCCGCTTCTATTGCGAGAGTGTACAATACTCACGACTGGCCTGCCCTCGCTTGGTACGGTAGGAGGTACAGCCAAAATGCAGCATCGTGTCCACACAAGACGATCAGCCTGGAGTGTCCGTGCATTACCATTCTCAATAGGACAAAACAATTATTGAACCACAAAGACAGAATCGAGGCAGAAAACGACCCACTACTGTGGTCTAGTGGCTATGGTGCTCGACTGCTGACCCAAAGGTCGCGGGATCGAATCCCGGCCGCGGCGGCAGCATTTTTGATGTAGGCGAAAATGTTTGAGGCCCGTGTACTTAGATTGAGGTACACGTTAAAGAACCCCAGGTGGCCTAAATTTCCGGAGCCCTCCACTACGGCGTCCCTCATCATATCGTGGTTTTGGGACGAAAGACAGGCAGAAAACGCCCGGGAACCTTTGTGGGAACGAGAGAAGCCCCGACCACGTATAACGATGGCCTCGATGTGCCAAACAGCCGCCGCGGTGGTACAGTGGTTACTGTGCTCAACTCCTGACCCGAAAGTCGCGGTTTTGATACCGGCCGTGGCTGTCGCATTTCGATGGAGGTGAAATGCTAGATGCCCGTGTGGATTGATGTACCATGTGCACGTTGAAGAACCCCAGGCGGTCGAAATTTCCGGAGCCCTGCACTACGGCGCGCCTCATAATCATATTGCGGTTCTGGCACGTAAAACCTCAGCAATTTGTTATGCGCCAAACGCGCGAAGCGCGACAATGCTTGAACTCAACTTGCAGCACTAGTGCCGGCACTGTACTTGAACTTTAGGGACACATACTGCAGTCTCACGGCACTGCAATGAAACTGTCCATGCACTGCATTAACAGTAAAATTGAAGCGACCAGTTTTCTGTATGCTATCGATGATTAGGTTCGGATCTCGCCCAAGACACGCCAATGTACTACGTCAGGCATGGACTAGGCCGTTGGAGCCATCGTTCTGGAATTATTGCTATGGCATTAGGGTGACATAACGACGCCCAACTGTTAGCTTCTCCGCTGTCTTCAATTTCCTTTCGCTTAAGATCGCCCCATCATTATTGGACAGTTTTTCGTCGCCTGCCATGGGTTGAACCCTTCGGGTGAGGCAAGGACCGTGCCTCCTTCTTTCTAAACAAGCACTTCTACCACCACTGTTCCCGGTCTGAGCCCCTCGTTTAGACTTAACGACATGCCTGCCTTTCTCGTGTGCTTTGCATGAGTCTTATCGTGCTTAAGCGTCCTTCGTAAAGAAAATGAATGCATATGTCGCAGACATTAGCAACACGAGCTTTTGTGCTAGTGTAACATGCCTCCCTAATTCGTTCCGTATCGAAGGCAAATACGGTTGCAGCGCCGCCATATTAATTTCCCCTTTGACTTCAAAGATATGGAAGACCATTTGACGAATGTATCACCCTCTCATGACACGGAACTATACTCATTCAGTATACCTGTAAAATCTGGCAGAAACCACAGCGTATGTCTAAATGACAGTTCGAAACACTTCTTTTATTTTTTAATGGTGTAACAATTCCATGGAACGTTTCATTAAATAATTCATCAGAATACGAATGAGAATCGGCTTAGCACGCCCAAACAACTTGTGCTACTACTTACGTGGCGGGTTTGCTACAAGTTTCCTTTCCCTCGCGTTGGAATCATGGAATAAGCCGCAAGCAGGTAGCTTTTGCTTCGGCGGCTACACTGCTGGCACAGATAAACGATACTCGCTCCAAGACGCGAGCATGGCGGCACGAAGAAGGGCAGGCCGGCCGGCGGGGACCCCATTTGTGATTGTCAGGGTAGTGGTCGCTGAACTGGCAGCGCAGCACGCGTGTGGGTAGGGGTTTCCTTTAATCCTGCCCACGAACTCGGCGGGGAGCGCGTTTGAAGAGTGCGCGAAAGGCCGTAAGAGAGTTGGAAGCACGCGGCTTCGCCGACCGCTCGGGGAGCTCCATTAGTAACGACGACAAATAAGTCGGCGAGGAGCTCGTGACTGCACAGTTACGCGCGCCACATGGTGGGACGAGAGCACACGGAATGAATTCGGCCCCGTCGAGGTCGGGCGCCGGCAGCGTGCATCGGGTTCACGCCGCGCCACTTCGCACGCAGAACGCGCGGCGGCCTGTCGCGGTCCAAGAAACGAGTTTCACGAACTACTGCGTATGCCGTGCGGCAATGGGTTCCACTGGCTCGCATCGAAATGCGTGATGATCAGCAACGGCAGCGAAACGCTCCTGCATTTCTCTGTCATGACCTATCATAAAAGCCTTAATGAGAAGAGATAGGGAACACTGCCTGAACTGCACAAGAGAACTCCCGTTGCTCTATATATAATACCTAAGCGAATTTATCTATACTGTAATTACTCCTGACAGATTCGGGTTCCCGCAGGTGGTCGCTATGCACGTGGTGACGATCATTTAAATTCTCTTTCTACGGGTGCCCGCTAATGAAGTGGACAGCTGCACCCTTGAGTAATGGTTCCTTTAGCGACCGCTCAGTGACTATAGAACGTCAGTCATCAGAACTAAAGTTTGGATGAATTTGTAAGGGTACGATTGCTAAAGCGCAAAGAAACGACGATGAAAGGTGATATGGCAGATAAGGCGAGTCACCAAATATGTCGGCATCGTTAGCTTGAAGCGAAGGCTTTTGGTCGAAAGAAGCCTAGTGTCACACTATGTGGGTAAAGAAATTAACGATAGATTCAGAAGAAGTAGGCTACTTGTGAGCTGATCATATATGACATCCTATCTGGCTTTTGACTGAAATAAATTTTGAGCAATATTGTGAAGCTGTTGTTGATCCAGCAAAGTAAGCTTCAGCGTTTATTAAAATACACCACCGACAGTAGCGCAGCCAGAAATTTTTTCCGGGGGAGGTAGTGGGGGTTAACCATACTTTATGTGCGTACGTGTGTGAGTTGGTATGTGTACGTGTATACTGTATATACACATGCAGAAAACTGAAAATCTTCGGGAGAGAGGGGGAGGGGGGTTGAAACTCCCCCCCCCCCCCCCTGGCTCCGTTAGTGATCACCGATATTGACAATGACGGACCACTTCTGCGTGGTCCAAGCGCTCGGTAACCATTTGCAGCAGTGATAACATGAGATTTGAAGTATCGACAAAATCCACATTTCGGTGCATTTTTAAAACTATTGTTGCTTAATGTGCCAAAGCTAAGACAGGCGCCACAGCTGACGGTCATACGTATTAATAATTTCGACCATTTTTACAGCATGCAGATAACTCTGAAGTATACCTGTGCACTCTGCCTTCACCAGAAATTGAAATTTTAAATCTGATAATTGGAAAGGGCATTCCGAATAAAAAAAAATACTATTGCATTTCTGCGTACGCAATCACTGGATCCCAACAGGCAATCCGGCTATATAGGCCGAGTAATTATATCGTGGTTTTGGGACGTTATATCGTGGTTTGGGACGTTATCATCATATCGTGGTTATCATCATATCGATATATCATCATATCGTGGTTTTGGGACGTTAAACCCCAACAATTATTGTTATTAAATAATTCAATGGGCTCATCTGGAGTTTTGATTTTGGGCGCTATGATTAGCGCATCATGTAATCACCTTGCACGCCATTCGTCGTTTAAAAATAAATTAAATTATTCTCTTGTACTAGACCTCGTCGGCTTCTTTCGCAGCTGGTATGCATTTTGAGTTTCCACTACATTTCGTACATGATGATGAACTAATCGTAATGATGTGGAGCAAAAGAGAAAAAAAAGAGCTTCAGAGGACAGAAAGAGCTCCAGCTTCTTTCCTGTTTTTCTTTCTGAAATGCGTGCTAGTCCAGTTCTGCTTCGCATTGTGGGCGCTATCTGTGAAGTTTCGTTGAGCTGTTGCGAAATCTACAGAGTTCAAACCGGCCAGTGTTTTAACTAGCGCTTAAAAGGGGCACATACCATTAATTGAGAATTGTACGGTTTCGCATCTGGATTTCCAATTTGCTTCGTGCGTCTGCACATGAGTTTAAGAATGGAAACTTGAGCGAGGTGTGTATGCGTTCATCTTTGGTTGATGCAGTGCACACGGGACGAGGACGAAGAAAGAATCACGGCACAGGCGCTGATCCAACAACTAAATTTTATATGCTTGTTTTTTCGCAATAAAATTTAGTTGCGAGTCAGCGCCTGCCCTGATGCGCTGCATCAAACAAATATGTTTGATGCGATGCATCAAAGAAATTGTTTGGCTTCGCCAAACAACTCATGTGCATCTTTGTTTGGTAGGTCTGGTAGGCTATCACATCGATAAGAAAGGTGATGACTGTGTGTTCCTTCCGTCTCTGTTCACAGGAGTGAACGTGACTATAGATACGGCTGTGAAATAGCGTGTCTGTACGCCATTCGCCAAATTTTGTGTGTCATTCGCCACACAAAATTTCTTTTCATAAAAGAAATTTTGAGTAGTTTCGATATGCCACTGAGCCCGACTGGGAATGGACACTACAATCATGAATGCGGGAAGTTAGGATTGATGGGGCTTGAGTACGTGACGAACTGAATGCTGATGACAAAGTCATATTTATGTTGCTTAAACGATTGTGATAGATGGCTAAACCGTGGGGATGCGCGTTGTTTTCAATGGGCTTATTACGCGTTATTATTATGCACTTCGCACGTTGCTTCCTTTATGACGCGAGCGCCTCGAGTTGAAGACGCCGTTAGCGAAAACCGTACCTTGTATTACGTGGCTCTATTAATCGATCCTAATTCTCACTTGCGTCCTCACGGGCACGTCTTTTCGTTGCAGAGCCGGGTGAGGTACCTTCACTGCCGGTCAAGTGTCAACTACGACGTCACAAGAGCAACCGCAAGCCACGGACTCCCTTTACCACGCAGCAACTGCTTGCGCTCGAGCGCAAGTTCCGAGTCAAGCAGTACCTGAGTATCGCCGAGCGCGCCGAGTTCTCCTCATCACTCAACCTCACAGAAACGCAGGTAAAAATCCAATACTCGTCGCGCGTGCTCCAGTTCGATACCGCTGGCTGTTAGACGAATGATTCCTTATATAACAAAAGTGAGAACAAAATGAATGAGGAAATTGATGCGATACTTCTCGAACAACCGAAATGTCTTGTAGCGAATTATCACATAGTTTCAGACATTATTAATGAGCACTAACAGACAATAATGCCAAGGAAAGTATAGGGGATGTTTTTAGTAATAAATGTAAGGTAATTGTGAAGAAAGAAAAGTGGACGGAAAGATAGCTTGCCGCGGGCAGGGACCGAACCTGCGACCTTCGAATAACGCGTCCGATGCTCTACCAACTGAGCTACCGCGGCGGCCATCCCCCCGTCCACTTTATAGGGTATATGTGTGCATTTAAACGTGGGAGCGTCAGTCAGCGCCGCCAGTAGCCATGACGGCGAGTGTGGAACACTCTTTTTCTGCCTGTTGGCGTCACGTAGCACGTGAACTTATTACGAGCTGGCAGCTGACCAATAATCCCTCCCATACTACCTGAAGGCATCAAGTCTGCCAGAGCGAGACCCTCGCTATGAATGAAGGAAAGAAGTGTTAATTTCAAGGGCTCGTTTTCTTTGTTATACACACTATTAATGAGAACTAACAGACAATAATGCCAAGGAAAGTACAGGGGATGTTTTTAGTAATAAATGTAAGGTAATTGTGAAGAAAGAAAAGTGGACGAAAAGATAGCTTGCCGCGGGCAGGGACCGAACCTGCGACCTTCGAATAACGCGTCCGATGCTCTACCAACTGAGCTACCGCGGCGGCCATCCCCCCGTCCACTTTATAGGGTATATGTGTGCATTTAAACGTGGGAGCGTCAGTCAGCGCCGCCAGTAGCCATGACGGCGAGTGTGGAACACTCTTTTTCTGCCTGTTGGCGTCACGTAGCACGTGAACTTATTACGAGCTGGCAGCTGACCAATAATCCCTCGCATACTACCCGAAGGCATCAAGTCTGCCAGAACGAGACCCTCGCTATGAATGAAGGAAAGAAGTGTTAATTTCAAGGGCTCGTTTAAATGCACACAACGCTCCCACGTTTAAATGCACACATATACCCTATAAAGTGGACGGGGGGATGGCCGCCGCGGTAGCTCAGTTGGTAGAGCATCGGACGCGTTATTCGAAGGTCGCAGGTTCGGTCCCTGCCCGCGGCAAGCTATCTTTTCGTCCACTTTTCTTTCTTCACAATTACCTTATATTTATTACTAAAAACATCCCCTATACTTTCCTTGGCATTATTGTCTGTTAGTTCTCATTAATAGTGTGTATAACAAAGAAAACGAGCCCTTGAAATTAACACTTCTTTCCTTCATTCATAGCGAGGGTCTCGTTCTGGCAGACTTGATGCCTTCAGGTAGTATGCGAGGGATTATTGGTCAGCTGCCAGCTCGTAATAAGTTCACGTGCTACGTGACGCCAACAGGCAGAAAAAGAGTGTTCCACACTCGCCGTCATGGCTACTGGCGGCGCTGACTGACGCTCCCACGTTTAAATGCACACATATACCCTATAAAGTGGACGGGGGGATGGCCGCCGCGGTAGCTCAGTTGGTAGAGCATCGGACGCGTTATTCGAAGGTCGCAGGTTCGGTCCCTGCCCGCGGCAAGCTATCTTTTCGTCCACTTTTCTTTCTTCACAATTACCTTACATTTATTACTAAAAACATCCACTATACTTTCCTTGGCATTATTGTCTGTTAGTTCTCATTAATAGTGTGTATAACAAAGAAAACGAGCCCTTGAAATTAACACTTCTTTCCTTCATTCATAGCGAGGGTCTCGTTCTGGCAGACTTGATGCCTTCAGGTAGTATGCGAGGGATTATTGGTCAGCTGCCAGCTCGTAATAAGTTCACGTGCTACGTGACGCCAACAGGCAGAAAAAGAGTGTTCCACACTCGCCGTCATGGCTACTGGCGGCGCTGACTGACGCTCCCACGTTTAAATGCACACATATACCCTATAAAGTGGACGGGGGGATGGCCGCCGCGGTAGCTCAGTTGGTCTCTAGAGCATCGGACGCGTTATTCGAAGGTCGCAGGTTCGGTCCCTGCCCGCGGCAAGCTATCTTTTCGTCCACTTTTCTTTCTTCACAATTACCTTACATTTATTACTAAAAACATCCCCTATACTTTCCTTGGCATTATTGTCTCTTAGTTCTCATTAATAGTGTGTATAACAAAGAAAACGAGCCCTTGAAATTAACACTTCTTTCCTTCATAGTTTCAGACATGTAATTCAGAAAATAGTGCCGCTTCACGAGTGCACATATTACATTTCGAACGTGTGCTTTTATGGTATATTTTTACTCTGAATAGTAAGTAATCACTGCGATCTCAATTAAATAATTTCTGAGGTTTTGTATTCATCTCGAAGTATCGCGATATCGTGACTTCGATTTATCGCGATATGCCAAAACGGAAATATAATTTTCATCATATTGTGACTAATATTGTGAAGGTAGGGCAAGACAACAACCTTCTTTCTTTCATGCGTCACATGGTCAACGGTATTGCAGTCAACTTCCTTGGCTTTTTTGAGCATGCTACCTGCTACAGCGGTCAACACATGCAACGGGTAACCCGCGTCTGACAACCGTGTAACTTGGTCACTAAAACTTTTGTGAATGGAGTGCGGGCAGGACTTCAGAAGGGCATTATTGAAACACAATTTGATAATACCCCGCTTGACAAGCTTCGAATGAGCAGGTGAATATGGAAGGATGGGTTACGTGGCAGGCCGTAGTGGGGGGCAGCGGATTACCTTTGACCACCTGGGATTCCTTGAGGTGAACCTAAATTTAAGTACACGGGTGTTCTTAGTAGGTTTCGCCCCCATCGAAATGTGGCCTCTGTGGCCGGGAATTAAGCCCACGTTATTAGCAGCGCGACACCTTACCTGCTAAGCTACCAAGGCGGGTCTCACTATCCCACCTCACTAACCTGAAACTGGGACTGAAAGATTCTGGTCTCCAGTTCGAGGAACTGCACTGTCTTGTCTCTTTCTGTGTCTTTAATGAAAAATGGCATGAAAGTTGGAGGAAGCGCAAGCTAGGCTAGCTGTGAATAATATATTACACTAGTACGGGGCCAGCTAAAGAAGTCACCAGACCCTGCCACGCGCACACAGTATTCTCGTGTTCTCGTGGATCAGAAATATACCACTCAAGGTATTTGGGCGCCAATATCTTCTTCTTGGTGAACAATGAAAAAAGGCTGCAGCCCTAGCGACGTTACAAATCGACATCACGACATAGTGATGTCAAATGAGGCTTGGTTCGTAGTGAAGGGTGTTGACACTGCAGTGTATACGCTCAGGTATAGGATGAGGACGTCGGAAAAGATCTAAAAAAGAAGAGGCCTTCGTATACACCTCGCCGCAAGTAGCAGATTCCAGTGGGAGCCAGCCGTCGCGGTAGCTCAGTGGTTATGGTACTTGGCTGCTAACCCGAAAGACGCCGGTTCGATCCCGGCCGCGGCGGACGCATTTCGATGGATACGAAATGCTAGATGCCCGTGTACTGTGCGATGTCAGTGCATGCTAAAGAACCCCAGGAGGTCGAAATAATCCGGAGCCGTCCACTGCGGCGTCTCTCGTAGACTGAGTCCCTTTGGGACGTTAAGCCCCATAAACCAACCAATCCAATGGGAGCTGTCTTTGGAATCTGCAACTTGCTTCAAGGTGTGAATCAACAACTTCTTTATTTGCCCCGTTTTTTCAGACACCCTCATCCGTAATATATGTCCAGAGGGTTCCCGGCCTGAGTGCGAACACTCACAATTCAGGGGTCGCAGACGGTTGGCGGCGAAAAGTACAGCGATGCAGCGATCTAGCAAGCCTGATGAACTAAATGAACGATAAAATTCATTGTAAAGATAATCTAGGCAAACGACTAGAAACGACCAGGAACCGAGATGCTTATATGATGCCATATGCTGTTGGCTGAACGGTCTTTTAAAAGTGCGCGAGGGTCTGTTTGCTCTCTAAGTTGAATATTTGACACCTTTCACATTATACAACTTGCCCTTTGAAATCATGGGACTTATCTATATGTAATGAGCGGGTACTCTTAATATCTGTTTGTAGTGCACGTTACGAGTTGCGTTGATGTTCTAAAGAATCCACTTTCTGTCACCGGGAGCGCTTGGCTTTTTTGTGTCAGTGCATCCGTACTCATATTCGCAAGGAGCGACGAGTCATTAAAAACCTTTACGGAAAAATCCATTTGCACTATGGGAAGATTATGCTTCCGGAAGGGTATATAGATTATTTTGCTGCAAAAAAAAAAAATAAACTTTGGGACTCCGCCGTGTTTCCAAGGTAGTTTTCGCGGTCGACTACCGTGAGAGGAAAGATGAAGGAGAGAGCGGGGTGAGGGGGAGGAAGGGGGAGATGGGAGGGAGTGTTGCGTGCGTTTTCTGGACGTTAACTGAAATCAGATGACGACTCGTGAAAACAACCAACAATTATTACGGCCATGATTTATGTTTTTCACTCTCATTACCGAAAGAGGCGAGACCGATACGAAAGGTTCGCCAAGCTTAACCACTTCAGTCGTGGATGCGCAGCGCCCGTAGGTTTAATTGGCTTCCGTATATTGAGATTTTTCGGACCATCACAAGCTGTAACAATTCTTGATGCCGTTACGAGGCGTGTATGTGTGTATGCGGCGGAAGCTTGACGGAACGCCATTTACCGGAGTTTCTCTCTCGCCACCAACGTAATAGGCAGCAGAAGTAATGGCAGTGTGCATTTTCTTCTTTTTTTTTCCCCGCTAACTCTTGCGAATTCTGCATTACACGCGATTCGCCTCGCCTTCTTCGCTCGTTTAGACCCTCAGTGCTCTTGGTCCGACTGCAAATTTGTTTGACATAAGCGTCGTTTTCAATTTCGCGTCCATATTTTGTTGTCCTCTTCGCGCGTTCTTTTGTTTGCCTCGTGTGTTACGTCAGTCCTTAAGGCGCTGCTAGGGAGTCTTCACTGAACGCGTTCTGAACTCGGTGCGCTGGCTAGAAAATAAGCGTCTTTATCGCGTCACGCCACGGCAGGCCATCAGTCTTGCGACCAGTCCTGCGCGGGGCCACTTACCGCGTTTAACCTCGCGGCTCTGTGTGTAAACGTATGTCAACACACGTCCAAATTGCCGCGCTACTTGGGCGTGAAGCAACGTAATAACCCAGTGTGTTATTTGCATTGCCTCTTCAAGCTCTTGTTTGATCTTCACGTACGTTAGTATCCGGTCTTGGGGACCGCGTAATTTAAAGCGTGGGGTATTTCGCCACCTGTTAAGCGCGAGCGCTATTAAATACGTAATTTTAGGCACGGTAACCAAGCGTTATTCTTTTCGACAAACTGCACTCAAACCACGTCCAGTGCTTCTTGTTTGTGAGATTAAACGGAAACTTACTGAGGAACATGGTTCGAACCTTTCAGGAACAAGTATACGCTCTGTCAAACTGGCACCATTAAGTCGCACTATTTTAATGTCGTTTGCAGGACAAACAAGACAGTTGTGATGTTTTCATTGATAAGAATCCACGTTTTAGTATTTCACATAGCCGTGACAACAACCTGTACATCTCCATAGTTTCTGCCATACTTACAGCATTTACAGCTTTGGTGTGATGCATTGTCAAGTTCTACTATGAGAAACCTTGTAATAGCGTGAACAGCGTTCTTAATAATATTATTCGTTCGTTAATAACATTGGCTGATTAAACAGTTTACGTTTAAGAAAATGATGCCGCCGGTTTATCGTGATAGAAAATGATGTAAGAGCGAAACGGATGGCGAATACTATAAAGTGACGTTTACGAACCACGGCTCGCCTTCACTACAAGTTCTTGCAATAAAGACGTAAGAAACATCATATGCCAGGCATTTACACTCTAAGAAAAATTAGAGAAATTAAATAAAAAGATAAATATCGCGCCTTTGCACTAATTCAAGAAACAAGCGCTCCATCTTCAGGAGCTGCTTACGTACACATGCTAATGCTCCTGTAACAGTTCATTCATGCACGTTCATGTTAGGTCATTGTAATTGCTACCCCAGAAGGGTGGGATTCTTTAATAAGATTTAATAACAATTATTATGGGTTCGCGAATAGTAATTTCTGAGAGCAAATAGAATACGAATTTAATAGTGCCATAGAAAAAAAAACCAAGTAAGCCCCAAGAGCGCATGCGCAGAACCCAGGACACTCTTGGGTTCTCGCTTGGGTTCGCGTTGACACAATAGAGAGTTTCAGAATTGGGGCCCAAAGGAACTTGGGGACCCAAGAAGTTTGCGAGCCGCCAGGGCGCATGCGCAGAACCCAAACCACTTATTGGGCTCTTGCGTTCGCGTTGACCCAAGAGCCAAAAATCGAAAACTAGCGTGTGTCCCCAAGGCGTCTTGGGTCGCCAGCGAGACGACGCAGACGCAGCGCGGGCCACGACGCAGTCTGGCTCGCGTCCTTACTTCCCCACCGGTGGCGTCCCGTACGTTTTACCCAACGTCGCCTGCGTTTGACCCAACTCATTAACTCTGCCCAACGCGTGCTTGGGGACCCAGTGTCTTGGGTCCCCGATTCTAAAACTCTCTAACAATAACAAAGCAGCAGTTTGCTGAGATGCGCACTATTCTTCATAGAGTGCGAATGACTTCTGCATAGGGCAGGTAAAGACTCGCTCCCTGAGCCAGGAATCGTGTACCGCTACGTAAGTTGCTGCGTTTGATGCTTTACCGGTAGCAGTATTGTTCATTGTAGTTTTTCTCACATTTTACGGCTATTTATACACCAATGACGTTGCGAAATATAGTGTCATTGGTGTGCAATAAGCAGAGATTTACCTCGGCTGTATTACTCGAAGAGGGGGACATTGCTTGCATAAGAAACCAAGCATTTGTCTAACAAGATTTCACTAATCAGCTAAGTATCTTACACACTCTAAGAAAAAAAAAGAGTATGCGTGACTCTTTTCGGACAGTTCTGACTTGCCACGTATAGGACTCTCTTTAAATAGTCACGGTGACTCTCTTGGTGGGTCAGGGTCGGCTCGCTCTAAGAGAGTCCCCTGACCCTCTAGGAAGAGTGGAAAGACTCTCATCCGGAGGATCACGTTACCACTTATAGGGAGTCAGACGACTCTTGCCGGTAACACTCCTACGGGGGTCAAGGTACCCACACCGAAGCATCAAGCGACTCCACAAGTATTTTAAGCTACTCATTTGATCCTTGCTCTACTTTTGCGCGACTACTGTTGAAAATAGTGGAGTATTCATTTTAAACAAGTCCAATAATACCTGCCGTTCTGCCCAGCGACTCTAAAAAAAGAATAGTTCAGTTTTAGCATTATTTTAATAAAACTCGTCAAAACAACACATATTTTCCAGCAAACTTATATAGAAAGCGCGAAAAGATGGTCTGTGATTTCCAATTAAGAAGTTTGGGTATTCCTCATTTACATGCTTCTATGAGTATAGCCAACTAAAATGTGTGACTGTGATGTGCACAGTGTCATATGGTGCTAAATAAACAGCAGAAATCGCCATCATGTTTCCATATTTATTCCTTGTGATTAAGAATAAATCAAAAAGTGGTGACGGCTTGAGGCATCAGACTTGTGGCTTGCTAGGTTGTCGCTCCTGTCCAGCGTGAGCACCATGAAAAACGGTATCTGAAAAGCAGAACGTGATATTATGATGAGAAAATGAAATTTGCAGTAAAGGTTTGCAAAACCTACACAATAAGTGGTTCACACAGACATAATAAAGGCTAACAACAAAGCACATCCTCCGGCAGCCAGGGGCATGCCGTGAGCGGTTATTGACCGCATGTTTTACAAACGTAACCCATCCTTAAATACTCAGATAAACAGATGCGAGTACTAGGGCCCGAACGACACCCAGCGCGTGCGTACGCCGTCTACGTCGAGATTAGACGTGTCATATGCTAGAATTAGCGCACATAACTCCCACAATCACGTACACTCACTCGATTCTGTTATAGCGCCCAACGTCATCGCAGTGTATACAAACCACGAAAACAGCAAACAGAAACGAAGGAAAAAAGTGCACGGCGGCGGCCGCAACAACGGGCGCCGTCGAAAGTCTCTAGCTTTTTCGCCTTACCGGCGAGGCGTGTCTGACTTGAATGACTACCGCGTACGTCCTGGAAGCCAGCGTACTATATCTGCACCTCAAACTACCGTCTTTAAGCCAACAAAAACCATTATATATAGTGCGTCTGAGCGTTATGTACACAGGCTTTTTTTTTTTTTTTCACGTTCCCACGCGCGGAAGCACGCTGCACACTCAAGGTCGATGGAACTGTTATTATGAAGTAGACTAAAGTGCCTCTCAAAACGACACCTTGCACCTTCAGTAGTGCAGACACAACGTGCAATCGCAAGAAATGACCCTCGATAATTGTTTGCATCGCTCACTTTATGGGAGCTTGTACAGCAACGCGCATAACGGTGGTGACTCGTTAACTGACAGCTTTAGTTGGGCATACGCAACAGCCCCGCGGACACAGGCTGCTGTTGGAAATGGCTGGTGGATAACTTCAGCAAGGCTGCTGCGGACGCCCAGCTAAAACTCTATAATTAGTACCTACGAAAGCAGTACACTCACCGTTAACTGGCACCCGTTGTCGGTGTCTGCAGCTCCATGAATATTCCGCCCACCAAGCGTCACTTCCTGCACGGAGCCGGCGTCAACACCATCAACACCACCGAAGACGCGCAACCAACACAACCACGCAACGCACTGAGGCACTGAGGTCTGAGACTGACTGAGACTACTGAGAGAGGAGAGCGGCGCGCCACCCCGGCGCCAACCCCCTCTGCGTGGCCGAGCAAGGCGCCACAACGGCGCCAAAGGGCAAGCGCGCGATATGTATGGCGTATACGGCGGCTCTTCCGTATACCGAAGCCAATCGAAACGCGCTTCAGGAGGGTCCAGTGACTCCTTCCCAAATGCGAACTCTTTTTCTCTGCCTGTACCTTCCAAAAGGGGTCAGGTGGACACCCGAAGAGAGTCATGGTTCCATGACCCTCTTCTGACTCTCTTTTTTCTTAGAGTGATAGAATGTCTGTCGCGCAGTGAAAGCGCGTAGCCCTTAACAAAGAGTACACTTACGAATAAGAAAGCTTCGTGAATAAATGCTTTATGAAAAAGCTTTGGCACGAACATCAATGTGCATCAGGCCTCTGTATCTTTTCAGAATGAACAAACAGATAGCATGACGGTCAATGAGAGCCACACATTGTGCATCCCTGATTGCACTTACAGCAACTGTGTATGCATCACGTAAGAGGTGGTCTACGATCGTCTGTTGTTTATTTCTACAGCGTCATACGCGCGCGCGCTTTTAACACGCACAGTTGACGCGAAAGGGAAATTGACAACCACCCGTTTGTAGCGCAAAAGCCACAAGGAAATCCATGCTGATTTCTCAGAAAGAAAGCCTCTTAGTTGCCGAAAAATTTGTTCTGGTCCAGGAATCGAACCCGGGACCAACGCCTTTCTGGAGCGGTCGCTCTACCTTCTGAAAGTGCAGTCAGGGATGCGCAGTGTGTGGCCTCGACTGACTTTTTTTTTTATTGCCAGATGTGGCCTCGACTGACAGTCATGCTATCTGTTTGTTCATTCTGACAAGATACAGAGGCCTGATGCGCAATGATCTTCGGGCCAAAGTTTTTTCATAAAGCATTTATTCACGAAGCTTTTATATTCGTAAGTATATTCTTTGTTACGGGCCACACGCATTTTTGCGAGTCAGCCAAACTACTTTTACGGCTTGTACCAAACAAGATTAAACCAGGGGCACAAACGTTTAGTGCACAAGTCTTCCTGAAACTATCAGTGAGTGTAAGTAATGTTTGTCTTGGTGTTTGCTGACGTAGAATTTATAAAGTCAGCGTGTACAAGGCCGGAATATGAGAAATATTACATTGACCTTATGAAATTATCCACAGATGGCGCCAGACGACAACAGACGCTGGCGCTCCTACAGTTCATAAATGAGAGTGGGAAAGGGGAGCCATAAAGTTTATTCCTCCTCCTCCTCTTACAGTTCATCAGCATGTCACAGTGTTTGCTCTGCAGAAAAGAACTTCGTTGTTCGCATTAAAGTGGGGCAGCTTTTTCGCTTTGTTATATGTTGGTGTCGGTACATAAACATCCCGAACTTTTCATGCTGAAGTGGGCTAGCTTCAGTTAATATAAGAACCGGAGCTTGTGTTAACTATACGTTTCAGCATTTTGCATTTTCATATTTCTCTTATTCTGGCGGCACCTTTAGCATAAAAACAAAACAAAGAAAAAAACGTAGGCGTTAACATCATAAACCTATCTATACAGGCGTATGTGAGCATAATCCGCAACATTTTATATATATCACGTCTTAAAGTGACGATTAAGAGCTTTCGCACGGGTGGACCTTATGGGCATATAATCGCATTATAAAAAAATCCAACCAGCTACACTCCGCGAACACTGTCGAGACAGCGCAGCTGATGCCCGTCCTTCATCCGGCTATATCGCACTTCTGTGTTATTCAAGTCTTCCGTTCGTTGGCGCTTAGCTTCGGACTCTCTTGCGCGAACGTCGCGGTTGGCTCGGCGACGACATGCCCGTTCTCGCGTCAGCTCTCGCTGACGCTCACGTCGGGCGGCTTCTCATTTGGAGAATGAGAAATGTTCGCCATTCTGAAAGCGCAAGCGCCTGAACACTGACACTGACATGCTATTTTACACTTCACTGCGCCTCACCGTCACTCCATCTTGGCGCGTTTCTCCAAGATTCACCCCTCGACATCCTCCGTCCTCGCCTCTCGCCTCTCGCAGCACACGCAGCCCTCCCCTTCCTATCGAGCCTCACTCTCGCCACACCCTGAGGCCACGCGATCACCGCTACCACGACCTCGGACATAAAAGCCTCGACTAGGAACAGCTTCATTGTTTAAAAAGAATTACGGGGTCCCTTATGCATTCGCCCAAGACGACTCGAAGGCGAAAGCCATCTTCTTTATTTTCTTAGTCGATGTAATGATCCTCCCGCGCCCCACTATGAAAAAAGCTTTCTGCACATATCGTGGTTTTGCACTGCCTCCCGGATCGGAGGCCTTGTCAGCTTTCTACACCTCGCCTGGTTTTGCTCTGCCTCCGTGATCGGCCCACTTTTGACCAAGTGACGATGTCATGTGATGAGGTCATCATGTAAGGACAACTTATGCGACGTCATGATGACGTCACAAAATTTGCGGTCTGTGGCGTCATTGTGACGTCATTTTGCGATCTGTGACGTCATATGTGGGGATATCATCACGTGATGATGATTTTCGCATCACTCGCGTTGACGCCGCCGCCGCCGGTCAATTTTCGCGTTTAATAAGGCATCTAAGGCTCTCGCCTTAAAATATTGTGAATTGCTCAGGACAGCCTACGCTCATGTGAGTGTGGCGTCATTTGCTAATATATGTGTTACTTTTTAACAGCGAAGCTGTTTAAGGCAGCCGTAATTTGTGCGGTCTATCCTGTGTAGCCTGCCCTGTGTGGCCTATCAGGTATGTGCCATAAGAATTGGGTAAACCCCACTACTCACTACTGGTCCACTAAATATGAAGAAGACAACAGTTAGCCCAACGGACGGGTATGTGCCAGAGAAATGAGGTAAGTCCCACTACTCAGCACAGGTCCACTAAAAGGGAAGAAGGCAACAGTTAGCACAACACGAGGAAACAAGGAAGGCAACGGCGGCTGCGAGAAGACCCCGAAGCGATGGAAGGCCTACGCCAACGACGACATGCCCGTAGATCCATGAGAGCTGCGAACGCTTGGTATCAGCGCGAGTTTCTGTCTCTGGAGTTTGGACATCCGTGTCGTGTTTGCGCGGAGAATCAACGTGGACACAAGCTAGCATCACCTAGTTAAAGCCTAGCAACGACCGAGAAGCAACCTAGAAACAACCCTCATCACCTAGCTAAGGCCTAGAAACAATCTAGAAGCAGTCAGATTAGTCTTCAGAATCGTCCAGTTCTGCTGTGTCAAGCCTTGCGCGGCTTAGTGCAGGCTTCGCCAATTTTTTTAAAGCTTAGTTCGAGTTACGTGAAAATGCCGAGGTAAAATTTTGAGCACAAAATATTTGTTTAATGGATTGGGTGCACTCTCTCTGGAAGCATCAATAGCGGTGATTCTTGCGCATTTGATGCATCTTCTTCACATAGCCGCGCATGCCAGGTCAATTTCTTTCTAACCTAATTGATACTGCATGCTCACGGAATTAGTTAAAATAATTAAATGACACGATACAGAGCGCTGCTGATAAGATTTGCCTTCATAGAATTGGTCAGTGAGAATGAAAGCAAAAAATGGGACGCACGGTTGTAAACTTTGTGTAGGTTATGCATAGAGATTTGAAATGCAGCTCAAAAGTTTTGTTGCGATCACAGCTTCGTTCGTTCCTGGCGTGACTTCTTTAACGTGTGCTGGTTTTACGCGATAATCGAGGCGTTTCTTCAACAGAGCAACTGCCGACGCGGCATGTTTAACGACGTTTTCATGAAGCCGCATTTTCTTGAAACAATTAGGTGTAATATCCTAAGCTCCAAAAGGAAGCCTAGATTTCCTGTGTAAACCCCCTTGTCGGCTGCTCTAATATGAGCCCTGCTTCGCCTCACGACATTCTCGCAACACGGTACAGCGTTTCAAGGCTGCTCTCCATACTACTGGCCTTGTCCGGAGACGTACTTCCTTTGTGGTCCGTCTCTTAGTTCCAGCGGTGCCCACGTCTCATCAGCGGTGATGATTATTATAGTTGTGATGATAATGATTGCGGAATGAAACGATGATGTAAAAATAATATTGATACTATAGGAGCTAAGGAATATGAAAGAGAAAATGGGCATCCATCCGTTTGTAGCACAAGGCTGCAAGGAAATCCATACGTGTAGGAAAATTTGCGCTAAACTAGAAAGGACATAGTATGCAGGAAAACTTGCGCTAAACTAGAAAGGACAACACAAAGAAGGAACACTTCAACAGATCGAGCGCACTGCACTGCATTCCTGCATAGTATGAACCAACTAGCCCCTCAAGACGTCCTAAATCCATACGTATTTCTCTGAAAGTAAAGCTCTCTACTTGACGAAAAAAATTTGTCCTTGTATGGGGATCGAACCCGGGAGGAACGCCTATCCGGGGCGGTCACTCTGCCAATTGAGCTAATCAGAAGGGGCTAGCAATTGGGAGCGCGGTGGCAAATTAATCGACAAACCAAAGCACACGCACACTGAATATGGCAAATTATTTCTGCGTAATCCCGCAAGGCGGAGGAAGCGTTATGAAAGGGAAAATTAGCATCCACCCGATTTTAGCACAAAGTTACAAGGAAATTCATAGAGATTCTCTTGTACCACAAACAGGTGGGTGCCAGTTTTCCAATTCATAACTCTTGATCCACCTTTCGGATTACGCAGAAATAATCTGCCATATTCAGAGAACAAAGGAATATTGTTTAATTGAGAAATTAGGCGAGATTCAATTCAAGTCAGTTTATTTTCGCCATCAAAACAAAACATGATAGCCGAAGAGCCCGGCTATCATGTTGTCAAGCTTTCGATAGATTGACAACGCCGTGGACACCTACAACAAACACCTTGGCGGTATCGCAGCCGCGTGAAAGGAAGGCATAAAGAACGTTTCACATAGTGGAAAGCGGTGGTACATTATGAGCTGAACAGTACAAGCAAATGCAACAATAAAGCAGTAAAGGAAGGACATTATAATACAACTCCGTGATTTATGTCGCGGATGCAAAAGGAATGCAAGCAAAATACATCATGTACAGTGTAGTTAGAGTACATGGTGATCATGTTTTAAAAATATAACGTAACAACATTAGGTTAATATTTTAATCAAACAAGAAACAATGCATTATATAGTAACATTAATCTTGGTAAAGGAAATGTTCAAAAATTGCTTTTTTTTTTGCAGTGTTTTCTAGAACAATGTTCTTTCTGCACAAATTATTTAGAAGTCGTGGCAATTCATTTTCTAATAATTGCCAACCATATTCTTTTTTATACGTTTGAACAATCCATTCATCAGTTTGCCGAGTTGTGTGGGTGCGTTCGCGTTTTGACAAATTAGAAACCTGTCGCAAAAAAGATCATGTTTAGGGTTATTTCGCGTTTGAAGGTTACAGATGAACGATATTCATACAATTTTATATGGGCGAACAGATGAATGTGCGAATTGACGCCCAGATACATTACTTCTTACTAAGGGCGGCGATTAGTGAAATTTAGAACCAAATCGAATACGAATCGAATACTATTCGAATATTTTTCGAATAGTAAGGCAACCATTTTCAAAACAGGCATAGAATTCAGCAGCACTTTATTTGGAACAAATATTCACGAACTTTAACAAAATTGCATTACCGTTACATTTAACTGACAAAATATACTACAATTATGTAAATTGAGGCAATTGAGCCCACAAACAGCAGTGACTACAGCCTTCGAAGTATTTTTTAATTGTAGGATGAGCTCAGCAGTTACTTCAGTATTCAAAACAGCACTTTGCCACCAAGTTTTAAGTAACACTCAGACCCAAACATCATTATGGATCTCGCGATAATGATAGTGGACTGAAGACATATGCGCTTCGGAGACACTGGAGTTTAAAGCAAAAATTCCTTAATCCGGTGATGAGTAAAGCTTTGATAGTCCTGTAAAAGGTTGAACTGGGTGCATCTTCTTAATTCAGTAATTAAAAAAAAATACTATCGTTCGCTCTTCCAACTTTTTGTTCCTTTGAGGTTCTCCCGTAGCTGCTGATTATTCAAAGATTATTCGAAAAATATTCGTTAGTTCGAATATACGCTATTCGATTCGAGCACCGAATCGAACAGAATGCTATTCCATTCGTTATTCGAAATTTTCGAATATTCGCACACCCCTACGAGTCCTTACTCAACACCCATTTACGAGTAACTTCTTTAGTGATAGACAGGAGGCCTGAATTTGGCTGTATGTATGTTTTCTGCCATTTGCGTTAGCATAAGTTCTACTTCACTTTAAAGCATCAATGTGACACAATGCAGCACTTTCAATTCGTTTGGATACCGATTTATCTGGCTCATAGGCGTACTGCATCTCTGGCCCGGATCGCGTTTCCAGTGCGCTGCACATTTCATTCGGTTTGGATTGCCTCTAAATATGGCGCATATGTTTTGTTTAACCATCTAAGTTTTCTCCGTGTTCTCTTCTTACTAGTACAATTGAATGACTTATGGAGTGATAGGTGGAATAGCTGTATTTTTTTGTGTGTGAGCGCCTGTGGCATTTTTCGACAGCATGAGTTCTGCTCCTCCCCAAGACAACTTTGTAATGCGGTGCAGCATTTGAAGCTCGCTTTGCGTGTCAATTTATTTGGTGCATTGTAATACTGCATCTCTCCTTCGGCTTCTAGCTGCACCCCCCTCTCTCTCTCTCTCTCTCTCGCAAGTTGCACCATGCACGACGCTTCACTCAAACATTTAAACCATTTCGTCGCCTTCGTCTCTGCCTAGTGCGTCAAGCTGCTGTAAGTGGAACCGTGACATTTCGCATTGTGATCGCTTTTTTTCTCTATTTCTTTTCTAGACTAATTCATAGTGACGCGGATTCGCGGTGTCTTCTTGGTCCTTGCAGATTATATTGACCTCAATGAATTAAGAAACGCAGCTGTTTTCAGTGCCGATAACGAGTGCACTTTTTGTAAAAATGTTCAACTGAAAGTGCGCACGTTCGATTTAACATTATTATTTCGCAAATATAGTCTGTGGAGCGCTATTTCGCAAATCGTGCAGTACAACGGTACCAAGCTATATAGTGTTACGAGATGCACCAGGGTCTCGTGGGTAGCATGACACGAGGGCCAAAGGACTGGGCTGGGAAGATCCAGGCAGTGGCAAGGCAAAAGGTAGCCAACGAAAAAAGACGTTTAATACATGACGAGGACAAAGCACACACAACGCTTGTGGAAGAAGAAGCTCACGACGCTCGATGCGCCGGCCTTTTATGAGCCCTGAGACGCTAAGAGGAGGAGGGCGCAGCTCTGCTGTTCGGACGCGTCCGGCGTCTCCGAGGAACGCGTCCAGTGTCTCTGAGAGGGACGCCAGCGAGGAAGAGAGCACTGCACAGGGGTCGCGCCTTCTGCAGGTTAATGCAGCTCCGTTCTGAGGCACCTGCCCAGGTAGTCGTGCTCGGGGTCCAGCCTGTGGGAGCCTTTACAGTGGTGGGTCGTAGCGCGATCATAACAGCTTCTCCGCCGGGGTATTGTTGTCCCGATGGACAAGGGTCAGCAACCACTGTCCGGAGGGATACTTTGCGGAAATCCGAACTTCGCTTTGCTGGCGACGCTTGGAGTCGCAGTCGGCCACAGCACAATTGGCATCCTTTGGGTGCGTCCGTTGTGAAAACTCAAAACAGTTCTGGCCTTGTTCGATCTTAATGCTGGCTTCACTAGACGTACCTCGGTGAAAAGAGCCCGCGAGCGCCAGACAATTCACCCCAAAGACCTACCAGGCTCAATTTAATACAATCAATAAAGTTGGCAGGCGACAGGAACAAAAACTCAAAGCCCAACGCATTAGCCAGTACCTCAATTCTCAAAGTGAAAGGAATACATTTTTTTTAAAACGAATAATTTCATTTTGCTAAACACTGCACGCGAGCTTGCAATACATTCAGGCACACTTGTTATTCGAAGCAGCCACTTAAGCGCTCTGCATTACCGCTCATTTTTCTTTTTTTTTCGCCGAAGACGACGTCTCGCCTTTCTCGATATTGCCGGAACGAAATGCCATTGCTCTTTGGGACAGCCACATTTTTCCATGGTAGCTTGCCCTTGCGCCTCCGGAAATGCGGCATCTGTTCTAGCAACGGTTCTAGCGTCTAGATCAGCAACGCTTTCTGAAGTTGGCCCATCCGCGTTCGGCTGTGGCGCCTCGCATGCGTCTATCAAGGCAGGTGGATCATAGTCCGGCTGCCTAGAAAGTTTTTGTGCTTTTGAGCGGGTACGCGGGCAAACCTCCCCCTGTTTAAAACAAGTTCCCATTTTCCTCAGAAACATTTCTGATTTATTCGAAAATAAGTAGGAATACTGTGGCGGGAGTCTGGCCGAAACCGCAGCTTCAGTAGTGAACGTTCCAAAGAGCCCCTCGATACGGACGCGCGCGAGTGGAAGACAAACGCTGTGCTCCTGCACCACCTGTCGTATCCATGCACACTCGCCAGTGAAGTCCTTGGCGCTGACATAAGATGGATGAACGACATCCATGGTGGCTGCGGAATCTCTAAGTACCCTGCAGCGCTTTCCGTTCACCGTACACTCTTTCATGAACGGCTTAAGTAGCTCTAAGTTCTCATCGTCGGCACTGACATACGAGAATACAAGACTCTGATTTCGGCATCCTGAGGCAAGGTGCCCCGGTTGATGGCACTTATAGCATGTTATCGGCTTCTGCGCCTCAAACTGCTTGTTCTTCTCGTCTTTAAAAGCAGCTTTAGGTAACGTCTGCTCAATTTCCTTCTCTGGATCTGGGCCTTTCGCGTTACCGTTGCGTCTGAAAAGCTTTGGGGATTCATTATCCGCGCCTTGCTTCGGAAACGCGTCGAGCGTCCGCCCTTCACTTTGCTGCGATGCATGGCGCGACGCGTATTCCTCCGCGAGCTCGGCCGCTTTTTCAACTGTGTTCACGTCGGGCCTGTCGAGGATCCATAAACGCATTCGGTCAGGAATCGTGCTGTAAAACTGCTCCAGGCACAGGCACTCGACAACCTTCGCCATGTCTGCGTAAACTTCCGCGCTTCTTAGCCATTCAACGAAGTTGAGCTTTAAGTTGTATCCGAACTCAACGTACGATTCGTTTTTCAACTTGGTGACTTTTCGAAAGCGCTGCCGAAACGCTTCTGGAGACAGGCGGTATCTCTTAAGAAGGCTGGATTTTACAGTATCGTAGTCCTCATACTGCTCTGTGCTAAGTCTCCCCATAGCGTCCGCTACCTGGCACGGCAAAACGGTTAACAGGCGCTGTGGCCATGACGCCTTAGAGAACTTCATTCTTTGGCAAGTCCGTTCAAAGTTCACGAGAAACATTCCAATGTCCTCTCCTACTTGGAAAGGCTGCATTAAATCCTTCATACTAAAATTTTCTTGCGCTTCTGCGACTGGCAGGTGCGCTTCGACGCTAGCCGCCTTCGCCTTCTGCAGTTCCAGCTCTAAGCGCTTTAATTCGAGCTCAAGCAATAGTCTCTCTTTCTCATCAATACGCCTCTTTTCATCGTTTGCCTGACGCTCTTTCTCATCAGCCCGGCTCTTCTCTTCATTTGCCTGGCGCTCTTTGACAATTTCCCAACATTCTAGAAGCTCGCTGTCATCTGCTTCCAAGGCAAGCAAAGCCTGAATGATTTGCGGCTTCCGCATGGCGTTTCCCGCTTCCACTCCCAATTCTGCGCATAGCAATAGCAATTCAGGCTTGCGTAGAGAATTGAGATCCATGACCAGCCCAGACACAGAACCTTTCTCCCTATCTTTTCTTTATCAGCTACCGCCAAGTGCGATAACGCAAAGGGACTCAGTACTGATAAAAGACAGCCTGCCAGCTTCAACCTTCAAAGCTATTCTTAAAAGCCTGGCACATCTTCAAGGGGGAAAAGTCCTACACTCACGTGACTGCAGTCACGGGCTTCGTTGCGATGTCCACGGTTCAGTTGGCACAAGTTGCAAGGTCCACTGCAATCCCGCCTCTGCCATCCAGTTGTTACGAGATGCACCAGGGTCTCGTGGGTAGCATGACACGAGGGCCAAAGGACTGGGCTGGGAAGATCCAGGCAGTGGCAAGGCAAAAGGTAGCCAACGAAAAAAGACGTTTAATACATGACGAGGACAAAGCACACACAACGCTTGTGGAAGAAGAAGCTCACGACGCTCGATGCGCCGGCCTTTTATGAGCCCTGAGACGCTAAGAGGAGGAGGGCGCAGCTCTGCTGTTCGGACGCGTCCGGCGTCTCCGAGGAACGCGTCCAGTGTCTCTGAGAGGGACGCCAGCGAGGAAGAGAGCACTGCACAGGGGTCGCGCCTTCTGCAGGTTAATGCAGCTCCGTTCTGAGGCACCTGCCCAGGTAGTCGTGCTCGGGGTCCAGCCTGTGGGAGCCTTTACAGTGGTGGGTCGTAGCGCGATCATAACAATAGGAAGGTCACACTTCGCTTAATGTGGACAGCTCCCAAACCTGAGCAATGGTTTTCGCAGCCGACTTGCTTCTCCCAACTAGTGACGTGTTGATGATGACATACATTTCGGAATGTGGCGGCGAAAAATAGTCACCTAGCCTACTTTAGATAATCAGAGTTTACTGCATCCATCGCTGCCTAGCATTTTTGCCTACCATCATTTGACCTTCCCTGTCTTCATTGGAAATTTTGCTTATAAGTATATTGTACGGTTACCTATGTCTGTAAAGACATCAGCTCCGTTGGTATTTTTACAGCGAAAGCTGTTATGAGATCATTTCACCGGCCGTTTTTGGCGCCGTAGTTGTCCGCCGCCGCCGCCGCCGCCGCCGCCGCTGCCGCTGCCGCCGCCGCCGGTGTCCGTAACCAGTATCGCTCGAAATAAGAAAAAAAACGAAATAAGAAAAAAATTCTAGGATGGAACGAGGCTCGAACCTGGGCCCTCTGCGTGGGAGCTCAGTATTCAACCTCTGAGCCATGCCGGTGCTTGAAAGTGCTTTGCAAAAAGGTCCTATACAGGCTTCATGTCGGGAAGGAACCACATTAGCATATGCAATATAGCGTGGTAGAAGAGTAAAATAAGCACCAAGTGTCACACAACGCGAATGCTGTAACCAGGCGTCACACAATGCGAATTGCGCAACGAGTAGGTTGTTGAATGCTTCCAACCCATTACAAAGGACTCTTCCATAATTCTTCATCGTCATCAGGCACAGCATCAACAAAGTGCGCATAATGCCTTACATGGGTTAAGCAGGTACCAACGCTCTCTGTAGAATGGCGAAAAATGGCACAGTGCCTGCTGCCCTACTTCTCAAAAATTACAATGATTTATAGCGTAGTGGGTGCCTCGCAAGTGCACTTGTATTGGTTGACAAGGAAGCCCATAAGCGCATTATCCACTTTCTCGGGGTCTCAGTAAAATTACAATGATTTATAGCGTAGTGGGTTCCTCGCAAGTGCACTTGTATTGGTTGTCAAGGAAGCCCATAAGCGCATGATCCATTTCCTCGGGGTCTCAGTAAAGTTCTTCGCCCCCCCCCCGTCTCTCTCCCACGTCAACGTATGTTATACAGCATGACGGGAGAGGGAAATAGCGACCGGGCGTCACCCAATGCAAATTACATAACTGGTGGGCCGTTTAAAGATTCCCACCCATTACAAAGGGCTGAGCCATAATTCTCCATCGTCATCAGTCGTCGCGTCAACAAAGTGCACATAATGCCTTACAGACGTGCAGCTGGTGCCTCGCTTCTCCGAAGAATGACGAATAATGGCTTAGTAGGTGCTTCCCAACTTCACAAAAATTGTGATATATGACGTAGTGGGTACCTTTCTAGTGTACTTGTATTGTAGCCCCAAGAGAGCTTAACGGGCTCTAGAAACGCCGCTCTTCCAGCTTTCGCTGTGACTGTGCTGCGGTTTCAGCGCAGGCCTGGCGTTTTTTTCTTCCTGCAGCTTTCCACCGGTGATCTAGGCATCTCTTGCTTATTACAACCACTCCGTCGTCTCCGGACTTCCGCTGCGGCAGACACATGCCTCGTCATGTTGTATATTTGCTTCAGCATGTTCTCGTCCTCAGACAGCCACCTCGGCTCTCAAATACCAACGCGTTATCGTACGAATTTTCGCTTCAGATTTTTTTCTTTCCATATTTGTAAATCTTTATGGTCTTCTTGTTTCCATTTTTTGCATCCATTTTATCCTCTCTGCTCCCCTAACTTCATTTTTGATTACCCCTAATTGTCTGTACACACTTTAAATTACCCTGTACTTGTTTACAACTGTTTTATTTGTTTGTCGTTTTGGTTTCATTCTGTTTACATTGCACTTTAAATCTATACTATGACGCTAATATTCAGAATATCGCACGTTTCATTATGTTCATTTTTTAAAATTCTCTCTGTGTTCCACTGGCCTCTGCAATGCTCCGACAACTTTGAGCATGTAAAATAAATAAATAAACTCACTCGACATATTCCATGTAGGGCGTCCTTCGACGGCCATTGGCGGAAGTTTGCCACTCCTTTGACCAGAGCTGGGATTCCTATATCGTCTAGCCGGAATAAATATATATTGACCTATTCTTTTCTCATTCGTCTCGGCACTGTCCCCGGGGCCTACGGCTGACTATGCGGACCCACGTCTGCACATAATGCAATTTAATAAGAAGATTAAGTTTTTAAGCAGATCGCTACTTGTTATTCAGTTCAAACACACACACACACACACACACACACACACACACACACACTCTCTCTCTCTCTCTCTCTCTTTCTCTCTCCCTTCACACACACATACACATTCACACACACATACTCACGCACAGACACTCGCTCTCTCTTCACACACATACACACTCACACACACAAACACCCGCCGCCCCGCCACGGTGGTCTAGTGGTTATGGCGCTCGACTGCTGACCGAAGGTCGCGGGATCGAATCCCGGCCGCGGCGGCTGCATTTTCGATGGAGGAGAACATGTCTGAGGCCCGTGTGCTTAGATTTAGGTGCACGTTAAAGAACCCCAGGTGGTCAAAATTTCCGGAGCCCTCCACTACGGCGTTTCTCATAATTATATCGTGGTTTTGGGACGTTAAACCCCAGATATTATTATTATATTATTACACAAACACACACACTCTGTCTCTCTTCACACACACACGGTCACTCACTCATCCTCTCTTCACACACACACACACACACACACACACACACACACACACACACACACACACACACACACACACACACACACACACACACACACACACGTACGCACTCGCTCACTCCCTAGCTCTCTCTCTCTCTCACACACGCACGGAGATAGAGAGAGAGACCGAAGCACGAAACTGATTTGGGCCAACGTGAAACAATGTTGACATATTGTACCAACGCAAAACGTAAATTGATTCCGTTGCATCACCAACGCTAATTTCTGAATTTCCTCATAGATATGTGGCGGTGACTGTGCCAGACAAGCCCGATTTTCTTACCTTCCTGGAATCACTGCATTCAAGCAGTACCAGGGTTGCGCACCTTTCTCCACGCGCGGCTCCGTCGACAATCGCCGAGCGCAGCTACGCAAGATGGCTTCTCTGCAGTGCGTTAATGCAGAGAAGCCATCTTGCGTAGCTGCGCTCGGCGATTGTCAATGGAGGTGGCTTCTCTGCATGAATCACTGCAGAGAAACCATCTTTCGCGTTTCGGCTTATTTGACTTCAGAGTGTCATCGTGTGCATGGCAAACCTCACATGCATTTGATATATGTCACACATGCAAGTGTATACCACGGGTGTCATGTCATACGCGTCATGTAATGCATATCGCGTCACGACATGACATGCAAGCATTATGTCATGCATGTATGTCATATATGTAAGGTCATTTATGCCACATTTCGCACTCTCAACTTCGCGACTGAGTGTTGGCTTTACTGTATACAACATCAAATCGGAAGGAGCCGCACCTTGGCGCAACTGAGTGGCTTCCCTTCACAGCAATATATATTAAATCCATTAGGCTCATACTGGAGGCGCCCTCCGGCGTCAGATAAGTATACCACTCCTGTCACGGTAGGTAAGCACGCTTACGTTTAGACCATGAATCGTAAGCACTGAAAAGCTCAGTTCTTCGAGGCTGATTTTGCATCATTCAGTGGCCGCCTTGTCACTGCAACCACGCGTTCACCACTCTCCGCCTCGCCTTTTCGCAACCCCCGCTCCCATTGGCCCATCACGTGATGGTTCGTTCGTGTTCGCCAATGGCGTCACCTAGGGCAGCGCGATAGCAATGCGCTTTCTGCCACTCAACACGCATGTTATCTCGTTCTCTCTGGATACTCGTGTCGACTGCTATCGTCAAGAAATTCCTGGGACATGTGAAGTTCCCACTGTACGCACGTGGAATCCCGCAAAATAAAAATTATAATAGAGAGAGAGAAAGCTAAAGAAAAGACAGGGAGGTTAACGAGAGGAAGTCTCTATGTGGAAAGGGGTAGCCGTCACCAAGCAAATGGTGACAACAACTCCTTCATTTATTTTCTATTTCAATAAAAAAAAAGTCTCTGGTTTGATACCCTGCACTTGGGAAGGGGAATGGGGGCGTAAAAGAATGAAAGAGAAGAAGAGGAGAGAAATTATAAGGCACTTTATTTTTACTCCTACACTCGATATGCCTCTTACTTTACTATGAAATCCATAATAGCCTACTTCAGCTTAGTGCATTAACATATGTATGTTGTTGTACATAAGTACAAAAAGTTGCGAGCGATGCATATACCACGGCGCTTATATCTCGAGCGACGCTTAAACCTCTTGCTTATGACGCCACCGTGCTGTCATTCTTAAGATGTCACCTTTGTTGCATTCTTCAACTTGCCAAGGTAGCAGCAAGAAGAAACTTGTGGGGGTGAAAGAAGCGCTTTTATGCATGATTGCACGCTTGCCGCATAGAGCTGGTGCAAGAAGCCTCGTCCCGTGAAACAGGGCTTTCCTGCTTTACCGCAAAGCGTAGTGGGGAGACCTATCATAAAACATCACTTTATCAGCACTTTAAAGGTATGCACGTTTTCAACAGAGCCAACTTGGACAGAAGTTTGTGTAACTACAATTACTCATATCAACGCAGTGGAACAAAATTTATTATCGAGATTGCACTAATGCTTACTACGGTCACGTACAGAATCGTTTCGTTCGTCCAAAGTTCGGCTCAGGAGGCCTTGAAACATAGAAACCTATCAGGGTGAAACGTTACAGGCCAGTTAGCTTTCGAGTCCACTTTGAGCTGTTTCATAGTTGTGCATTTCTTTCTGGCAGCTGTTGAAGTCAATGCGATTATGAGGCACGCTTTTTGAGCATGCCTCATAGTCACAAGGAGGAAGAGTTTAAATCGGGAGTTCGATCGAATCAGTATTTCTGCATAACAGCCATGGTGACCTTTGATGCTTCCGATAACTGCGGAATACCTTGAACTTGAAATGCACATCTATTCCGGCTCAGGCACCGTCTTTATGCTTAAAAGTAATATTACATCCTATGTCTGCTCTCCGCAATTTCTCACCTGCTTCAGGTTGCAGCCGACTATGGGTGAGGTACGCCATGCGAAAGCAGCTCTTCCGAATGGTGCGTGCATGCGTCTGTGTACGTGTGTGTGTGCATCGTCTCATTTTGTTTGGCTGTGTACGGTGACCGTTGACATGCATGAGCTAGCTCAAAAGAAACCCTTTTTTGTTATCAGTTACTGCTCATTTAAGTGGTATTGGTTCATTGCATACTCCTCTCTTTACACGAATGCGCATTTAGTGAAAGGATTGTTATTCCTGACAGCGCGTGACAGCGCGTCCCTGACAGCGCGCCTCTCGGCTCCCTCTCGTCGCACGCAGGTGAAGATCTGGTTCCAGAACCGGCGCGCCAAGGAGAAGCGGCTCAAAGAGGCCGAGCTGGAGAAACTCCGCATGGCCATGCGACCGCTACTGCCTGGCGCCTTCGGCCTGGGCCTGGCTGCCGCGGGCCCGTTCGGCGCCTCCGCTGGCGCATCGGGCGCCGTTCCCCCCGGCGGATACGTGCACCCGCCGCGGCTCGTGCAGGCTGCACCGCCCGCGCACCACCCCACCGTTCGGCGGCGCCGAGGCCGTGTCGTCCCTGCAGCAGCAGCGTCCCGCATTGTGAGTAGCCGGAGCGTGGTCGCACGTTGCTCTCTTTGAAGGCGGGATAACGGCTCCTGTCGACACAGAGAAAGGACTGTGCACGTTGTCAGCCGTGGATGAAGGCGTGACGATGGACGCGGGAAAAGCTTCTGCTATTCGTTATTCAGAAAGAACTTTCACGAAGCTCTACTTTCTGAAGAGCGCCAAAACGAAAAAAACAAAAAAAAAACACAAGATAATCAATGCAGCGCGTCCGTGATTATTTTAGTTCAGAAAAGTAAACTGGAAGAATTAGTTGAACTGGTACAATGATTGAACTGGTGGAAGAGAATTGGCTTAGTTTTTGACGTGTTGAAAAAGTAATGACAGTACCAAAATTCTGAATTATTGGGCGTGCTTTGTGGTCGATATGATTCAAAGGATAATAGCATGTAAGGTAACCATATCCTTTAATTCAACTAAGCTACCCAGACGCGGCACGCGGGCTGCAACTAACAATTGTCTTAACCTACAAGTTGCTAGAAAGAAATGTTAGCAGAGGCTATTAGAACTTAGCGGTGCATTTATCTGGAAGTCAATACACAACGATGCTAAGGAGCACATAATTTCTCCCCGTAAATGAAAAAAAAAATGCTGTTGCATAATGAACACTCACATTCAAGGTGACTTCAAATGCTGATTTGTTAACATTGCGCATTTGTTGTATACCTCTTGTGTTGACATGCCGCTGCATGCTGCATACTTAAAAATACGTTTCAGTATTCGACCCTACGCCAGCCATTACTCCTTTGAGTTCAAACAAGTTGGGTTTAATTTGTATAAAGTATAACTGTATGTCAAAAAACATTTAATGAAAACAGGAGCGCTTGCCGGAGAAGGAGGTCACTGGAGGCAAGAGACTTGCAAGAGTGACCATCTGTAGTTGCGCCTGGACGGCCGGCATTCAGAAAACCTTCGTTTACGGTCTTTCTAGCGATTTCTAAGCTTCATAAGAAAACTTTGCGCTAGAATTGTCCTTAAGGTAATATGTCAGCCATTGCTGACGCTGGACTTATAGTTAGCGTAGGCGTGCTAGCCAATGGCAAGGAACACTTACGAACGAAAAAGCTTTCTGCACGCGGCTCACAGTGTGTTGAATATGAGTACCGTTCTCATTATATTTGAAGTAGCTGTCAATCTGATAGCTCCGCCTCATGTCTGTGCTCGCTGCAATATTTGCTGTGATTTACTGGAGAGGTGTTGCAATATACCCGCAAATAAGGCATGCGAAATAAAATAGCGATCTTATCAGCATCACTGCACCGAAGGACGTTACAAAAATGTCCCAGTGGACTAATTAGTGAGCCAGAACAGTAATTAGGTTCTTAATTAGCTTCATCCAGGTGGTTGATGTACCGTTTTAAAATCTACAGGTCCATTCGCATGTATTTCAGTGCTGTTTTTGTGTTAATGAACGTCACTGTTCCACAGTTGCTTCCAAATTGCCAATGTTGGCAGAAGGGAGGCATTTCTCGGCGAGTGCTAGTGATTCATTCTTTTGTACCCGCCGAGAGAAAGCAAGACTAACTTAGGAGAATTACTACTTCAGATGTCAACGTGTTTGACACAAAGCTTACCGTTTGGCGTCTTCTATAGTAATTCGTAATCGGGTGCACGTCGCGTGGGAAGCAGTTAACGGACGGTGTGAGATTTAGCTGCACGCTCCGGCTGCCGCCTTTCGTTGTAACATATAACTTACTCATGATATGTGTGTACTTTGTGTTACGTTTTGCAACAGACGTGCCGAAAGGACCAGACAAGTTCCGGGTGAACGACGTTTATTGACCCATGCTTGTGGGTTCGTGGCTACGGCAAGAAAGAGCGCCGATAGCAAGCGGCACTCCGCTTTTAACACCTAGCGGCGCATTCGCACTTCGCAGAGTGCTCTTATGAATGGAGCGCCAGCCGACACAACACTTTGCATCTTGATTTGACCAGCCACGGTTCTGATCGCCATCAGCACCCATCCGAGAGAGACAGGCGATATTCACATCGAAGTTCCCACGTAGGGAGGCTTTACTAGTCTGTATACCGTGCGTTGCAGCGCAATAGCAATTTTATCATTAATGTACCCAGTAATCTTTGGCAGAAATATTTTTTCTGAGACATAAGGTTTCATTCTACGTAAGTTACAAGTTCTTTCTGATATAGATCGCCTAGAAGACACCTGGATACGTTACGGCCAGGCAGTGAGCCTGATGCATCTCTATGAGCGTGCGGGGGCAAAAACGTTTCTCCAGTGCAAAACAACATAGTTTGAACGAAACATTGGGCATTTAAGTGAACGATACATTTATGCGCATAGACAATAAAAATGGTATGCGGCTGTGGTACTATGGCAAATCTTTTGCCTTCAATGTTGACAAACACACACACACACAGCCCCGCCACGGTGGTCTAGTGGTTATGGCGCTCGACTGCTTACCGGAAGGTCGCGGGATCGAATCCCGGCCGCGGCGGCTGCATTTTCGATGGAGGCGAAAATGTTTGAGGCCCGTGTACTTAGATTTAGGTGCACGTTAAAGAACCCCAGGTGGTCGAAATTTCCGGAGCCCTCCACTACGGCGTCTCTCATAATCATGTCGTGGTTTTGGGACGTTAAACCCCATATATTATTACACACACACAAGCACACACACACAACGCAACACACATAAACACACACACACAAACACACATGGATCCTACGAAGCCGTTCAGGCGCGAAAACAGTTTGTTCGCGAAAATGAGGCGCCGCCCATTCGTTATAGCGTAACGTGAAGCGTCGGTCTAATTCAGATGGTTTTTACGAGCGTGAATCCACTGATCATGTTACTCCAGAATTTCGCGAACATGTGTTCGGAATCGCCATGTCTTCGCCTCAAAAGAGTCACAAATGGTTTTGCTAAACGTATGTATGCGTCGCTGACACTGGACGTCGCATAAATACAGATGTGCTGCATTGTGGATGAGTCTGGTATGCTTGCTATGTCTGGCTAATAAAACGTTGTTATTCTGTACTGTTGCAGATAGCACCAGCCACGTGGAGATGTAGCACCCTGCCGGCCAGGGTGACGGAGCCACCATTCTCGAAGTCACCGGTCAAGCGAGAGGAAGGTCCTCGTTGTAAATATGTAAAAACTAATTTTATCCTACTAGGACGTCCCAAAAATAAATTACACAAGTTACTCGAGTCGTCGGGGTGCTTCACTTTTGCTGCACCTGCGCTTGCTCCGCGGTGCACACGGCCTGCCATGACAGCACTATGACATGTGCTAAGGGCGAGCGACAACGACGGAAAAAAAAAAGCATTAATCGGCTGCAACGCCGGATGGTATCTATGCTTGGATAATTGCGCTTGAGCTCAAGCTTAGCTGGAGCGCCGTGCAGGAAACCAGGCAAGCGTTGTATGACCTGTAGAAAGCCCCGGATGCACGCGGGAGCCTGCGGTAGAAACCACCTATAGGACGGCTCACTGTGCGTGGCTTTCATTTTGCCTCTTCGGGGCTCATTGTGTGTGTGTGGCAGCGCAATGAGCCCCGATGGCGATGTGGCCGTGTCCTCATAGGGAGGGCGGGTTTTCTTTCATTTCTTCAGTCAATGTCTGGCTTCTTTGTTTTTTATTCCCAACATAGGTGCATATTGTTTATTATTCACGAGGTTGTTGTTATACACATAAGAGCGTGTCGTAGGGCTTTTACTCTAATTGACTAGATTATAACAAACCGTGGAAAATCGCCATGTCAAATGACTACAATGTTTTGCAGTTAAACCTAAGATGCGCGTTCTTTTGTCTTTCATAGGCGTTACGTGACTGAATTTCGGTGGTCATTATTTCAAATGCCGGAATGTGCGATATATATATATATATATATATATATATATATATATATATATATATATATATATATATATATATTATATATATTATTATAGATATATATATATATATATATCTATATATATGCTGTGTGTGGTGTGGTGTGTGTGGGTGTGTGTGGTTGTGTGTGTGTTGTGTGTGTGTGTGTGTGTGTGTGTGTGTGTGTGTGTGAAGATAGAGAATAGGGTTGAAAGCTGGGCTATCTCGTAATTGATAATCATACCGTATGGTGAGGTAGCGCACTTTCGACAAGGACAAAGCGGACAAGAGAGACGCGACAATAAACGCATGCAACCTCAATCTACATTGCCTCTGTTATTTATCTACAATATGTGCTAACTTTTACACAGTAACAATGTGAATCATGAGTGCGTGTAGCGAAGGAAAAGTCCAGTGGGCGTAACCAAGGGGGGGGGGGGGTTTCAACCCCCCCCCCCCGAAATTTTTCAGTTTTGCTTGCGTTATATAGGCACGCCACAAGTACAAGCGCACGCAACGAACATACACAAGTATGGTTGACCCCCCCCCCCCCCCCGAAAAAAATTTCTGGCTACGACCCTGGAACAGTCAAAGAGTCACATAAATGTCGCAACACACAGCGGAAAAATGACTCGCTTGGTACGCAGCAACGTGCCCCACGAAAGCGCGCAGGTTGCTGAAGAAAGGCAGCGTCACCTCTGCGGCGTGTGCGCGTGTGTTTGTGCGTTTGTGTGTGTGTGTTTTGGTAGGTGGGTGGAGGGGGGTTGTTATACGAAGCTGGGATAACACTTAAGCGCCAGCAGAAATGGACGAAAGGGGAGACGTAGACACCACCATGCGACTAACTGTTTGCGCATCGTGGTGTCTGTCACCTTTTTGTCATTGTTTGCTGGATCTGTATAGAGCTATCCATCAACCAAAAAGTGCAGAGAACACCTGAAGCGATCAAGTGCAATTTCCATTGTTTCTGATGTCCAAAGAATAAAACACGTGGCTGATGAACAGTTTGGCACACCCATGTTAAGCTAGCCCGATCTTAGCACAACGATAAGCAATGTTAATTCCGAAGAAGAATGTAGTCGCCGACATCTTTTACAAACGTGGTAATCTTTCTAGTAGCATATGAGATGTTTTCGTATGGGTCACATATCAATATAACATTTTGCACATGCAATCATTGCAGCGGGAACTGCTGCTCCAGTTTTTACGTTCCAGCGCCTAGTACTCCTGTACGCGCATTCCATTTATTCAAAGTATCAGAGGTTACCAGAAAAAAAATGAACATCACAAAATATTGCCTCGTGTTGTTTTTTTCCTCCTTCTTCATTTATCACTTTTATTTGCCGTTGTAGTAGTTAGTTCAACCCCTTTCCGATTAATACGGAAGAACGCTAACAATAATACTTGCTTCAAAAGAAAAAAAAAAACGTGGTCTCCCAAAGAACAAATGATACTTAACTAAAGTTTTTTTGTGAAACATAAGTACGGTTTCCCGTCACAAAGGCTACACGTGGACTGTGACGGAGGCCGCATTTCTTGAGTTCCAAAGCAATATGGATAATCTATTTTTGTCGAATACATATAGAATCTCAGCGAGTAGGCCTTCCTGCATTTCGAGCCATCGGATTGTGTCGGTTGTGATAGGTTACCGAACGGCACGGGACCACGTGCTAAGAACAACGTTCCTGCGGATGAACTACCGCAGGAATGCTTGCCGCTTTTGGCCGCTCGAGGTAAGGTAGAGAGTTATTAACACGGGTAGTTAATTGCTATCGGTAAAAACTTTGGACAGATGCAATGAAGAGGGGAGCTTAAGAGAATCAGTAAGTGAAGCTGAAGCAGTAAGAATAGACAGCGCAACCGGTGGCTTTCCCGCACAGCTTCGATATTGCAACGTGGTCACCCCGCTGAATAGTTGAAATGCCGAATGAATGTGCAGAACGGTTTCTTCCTTTGTGCCGCCTAATGTATCAAGCTAGCGTTAAAATTAACTCGATGATCGCAGGAAGGACGCAATGCGTACGCCGCTCTGGTGGGCTGCGCCGCAATGAACGTAGGACTTCTCCGTACAGAAAAGCCAACTTTACAAATTTGCAGCAGGTTTGTTGCATGACCCTGATGTGTATGATTAAATTGTCGAAGTGGAGTGCTTGACAAATAAATAAATAAATAAATAAATAAATTAATAAATAAATAAATAAATAAATAGGTAAACAAATAAATAAATAAAATTTTTGAATGCGTAAAACGCATGGCGACTTTAAGACTTCGACGTTGCTATGCGCGACGAATGAAAAGAAAGAAAGAAAGAAAGAAAGAAAGAAAGAAAGAAAGAAAGAAAGAAAGAGAAAGAAAGAAAGAAAGAAAGAAAGAAAGAAAGAAAGAAAGAAAGAAAGAAAGACACGGAATTCGAACGTACTGATAGAAGCAGGTTACAATCAAAAGGAAATTCGTGGAGAACAGCACTTAGGGGAAGTATCGCATATTATAATTGATGCGAAGCATCCCTGTGCTTGGAGACCACTTAATTAATTAAAATGTAACTTAAAGATGAAAATAATAAAACACGAAGCCAATTACAATCCTTCTTTCGGCACCATGACGTCAGAACACCTGTTACTCTATGCTACGAGGGAGCCCAATCCCGGGCTTTCTAATCTTTCAGCAATTTTCAAAACTTATTTTTGTTTTTACATCACGTTCTTTCTTTATCTTTATTGACGCGATGCCTGCGGGAGAGTAATTAATTGCATAGATATCAAACCTGCGGAAAGAGGCTAGCTTATGCTAGTTCATGTTAGGTTACGTGTGCCTGCACACCAGGGCGACCGTATTCACAAAACACGCCTTACGCTACAATTCTACGAAAGAAAAGGAAAATTTCGGCCAATCGTGATGCTTGAGATATCATTAGCAGAAAATTCTCAAATCATGATGCTGACATATCATTAATCCGGCAAAAGGTAACAAAGCAAGCGAAATGCGCTGCTGCGGAACTATGCCGGTACAACAATTCCACTTACGAAAAACCAAAAACTTGCATAAAGATGAAATCAAATGTTTGTTTCTGTTGCAATGCGCAGATAAGTTTCGTGTTCTTTAAGCAGCGTGTAAGTGTCCGTGTTTGCACGTCTCCGATCTACTGCTTGGCATACACTTACGCGAACTTTTGTTCAGCTCAGTTCCGATTACTTTGCTTTATCAACAGAATTTTACACCGTACTTTCTAGTTACACGACCTTGTGCCGCACGAAACCACACACAAAAAAAGAAAATGTGCGACTATGAAAAAGAAAATTTTGGACTTGCCAGCCAACAAGACGCTTCGCATTAAATAAAAAAGAACGAGAATGCTACTAAGTTTTGTGCATGCGTGTATTACAGCTCAACTAAGTACTTCTGAGACCAGTTCTTAAACGCACATAATACGGTGGTCTGGGCTAGTTTGCAGGTTCAGGGGGGAAATGCAACATACCGGTTGTAGAGACAATAAACAACAGCTTTTCCTCCTTACACATGATATTTTAAAGATGGGACAAAATTGAACTCTAAAAGAGCATGCCTTGTTTTCAGACCTTCCCATCAAGCGAAAGTCTAATGTGTACAGAATTCAGGTAAAAGAAAATGAAAGAAGGTGTATTGTGTTACCATTCAACTCGTGCCAATACAACATGCGATACAATACAGCGCAACATGTAGCATAATGAGGGGGCACATTGAAGGTTAGCTAACGATCATTTTGTTTCCAGCATAACCAAAAGCAGTGCATGCGTTTAGCGTTTGTTCTGGTTGATCGCATGACCAGAGTTTAGTATGGTTCAAATAAATTGTAAGTACTTTGCATGAAATATAATTATGTGTCAATAAAATCAGTCAATCATAATGATTGCGCTTGTTTTAGGGTAGAAGTGCTGCAGAATCACTTTTGATCAAACAGCTAATTTGGCCATAAGTATGAGCTCGTATTCTCGCTTTAAATGATCTCACGATGGCCCCTCCCTGTCGCACATGAGTGGTGGCGTAACCTTGCAATTAATACGTGTATATTGATTAAATAAAGCGTGTTTGGAGACGCATTTGCACATGGAGTTAATAAATTTGCGCAACAAAACTGAACTCTCAATGAACTCGAAATTTCCGGAGCAATCCACTACGGCGTCCCTCATAATTATATCGTGGTTTTGGGACGTCAAATCCTAACATTTATTATATTACAATATTTTTGCCTTGGGTATTTTTTTAAAGTTTGTATAGGTGGTTCCGTGCGTTATTAATTGTATAACAGCTCAATTGATCTTTTCCTTAGTATACTAATAAGTAGAGACCGGATTTTAGGCAAATGCCTATTTTGTTCCTTGCGCTCCTATCGCGCCACTTTCATATATGAGCATGACTTATAGGCTATGAAGGTATTTTATAGTGATGTTACGGTGCCTCTAAATGCCTATTTTGTGCGTTTGTGCCTAAATGCACCTAAATGCCTATAAATGCCTATATCGAAATTGGCACCTGTATGAACACTATTTAGCCTCAAGTTGCGCTTTCCAGTGCAGTTTGAGACAATTATTCTTGTTACCGGGTGTTTGGAACTGTATAGGGTTCAACCTACCCCTCTTGTTCAACGATCTCCTGGAAAACAAAAGGCAAGGACATGTTCCTGAAGGCACCCTCTCACGTGCGCTCGTTCAAGGAGAAGTTGCCGTACGTACGCATTCCGCCAGAGCCCATCGTCACACTTTGGCAAATAGAGTCTGTTGAGCATTACAACTGCTATTTTTCATTAACGCTTTTCAGGGATTAACGGCTTTTCAGGTGATGAGAGTGCTACACTCAGGAAGGCTCAAGCTGTCCTCTCTGTGAATGCAAGGAGACATTGCTTACTTGTGCGCCAACATCATGTTCCTCGCGAACACAATCAGAAAACTTGACCGTTCGGGAGAAACTCTAATTGCGAACATTGCGCTAATTCTCCATGTACAGCAAAGAATCGCCGCCGTTCCTGAAGGACCAGTAGCCGAAAAGGCACGCACGAAGTTACGATCGGTCTTGGACAAGAACAAGGGATTTTCTGTCCTTAAAGAAGTTTCAGGAGTCGTTGCTCGTGAGCACTCTAGGATCCCAGCGTCGGTTAAGCCATCGAATGTTCCTGAGTACAACTACCCACCGATAACATCTGTCGACGTGGAGCGTTCCTTATCAGCGTACGAGCTCGTTCTCAGTGACAGGAGGTACAATTTTGATTCTGGAGATGGTGGTAGTGTGTTATTGTTACCACAATTTTCAAAGTGATTGTTATACTACGTTCCGCGTGCTCTCTAAACAGATTCCTTCAAACATGTGCCCCTCAAATTGGCGGAAGTGTATTTGGCAGTGTTGGGACGCCTTGCCTGTACAATTCGGATAATGTTACTGTATATGAGAAAATTGCCAGAGTTGCACCTAACAGTCCTCATGTAAGAACACGTTAACTTCTTCATAAATCGTCATCTCTTTTGCATTTGTTATGTCTGTTTTTGTTGTGTGTTAATGCAATTGCGTCAGCCAGACATAAAGTGTCGCTTTTTAAATCAGTATTCCCAGCTTTCAAGTATTCTTTTTCATGTCTTTTTTCACTTTACGCGACACTCGAATAAGTGACAGGGGCCACTGAACATGAATGTGAGCAGTGTGCTTGTTGAAAGTCAGTTGATCGTCATTAGTACAGAAGTCTTATGGGACAATTACGCGGCTATGCTCAACTGTTGGCGCCTTTGTGACACCACAAACAAAAACATTCTTTTTTTCGTGTCATAGATACAGGTCGCGCACGTCCTTGCTTGAAATTATTTGCATTTATGTTAACATTCATTGTGCCGACATTTATGGTGTTGGAAGCCTAAAACGTTGTTTTGCCTGCCTATTTCTGGCGCCTAAAATGCGCTTTTTTAATGCCTAAAAATCCGGCCTCCACTAATAAGTATTTTGCATAGCTCGTTAACTGTGTAATGCATTGTATTAATTCTTACTGATGAACATGTTGTTTCCCGCTCCTCCTCTTATGTAAAGTCCTACGGGGCCCCTATGGTGTATAAACTCGCTATCACAATTCCAATTTCTCGAAGCGTGTCACTTCAGCTGCTGTTTGGTTTATTTACTAATTTATTTAAAAAAAAAGGATAGTCAAAGTGATTTGCAAGTTGTGGATCCCCATTATTGCTCTGTTACAGACTGTCTGCTGTCTAATTGATATTTCGTGCCTGTGGCGTTTTTTTTTTTTTTTTTTAGAAGTGCAGGTACGCGGCCGTCTGTTCGCTCTCAGATAGCGTGCATTCGGAGCATTCGCCAGCGCAGAGCCACGTCGCATTGCGAAACGAGCCGGCATTACCCGCTAGCAATTAAACGAGACTACCATACACGGCGCCCATGTTTGATAATCCGGTCGTATAACTTACGGGCAACAAAAAAGATAGTGAACGAGGGCTCAGTGCCCGTCTGCTTGACAATGGCATGCCGTCACCTCTACCCCAAAAAAGGCGATTTCATGAATCGCAATAGGAGTGCGCACCAAACACATGTCGCGCAAAGCCAGACTTGATTGCAGGAAACGAAGCGTCTTTCTATTTCGTTCTACGCATTTGTTTTGTCTTTTCTCTTGTACTTTCTTTTTGTGGCTAGTGTTTTACAGCGAACAGCGTTGGCTCCGTTCAGTCGCAGCAGTCGCATGTTTCCCGCGCATGTGTCATACAGCCGCATGATAGGCACGCAGCTATACGCTGCGCCGCCGGAAGGGAGCTTCGTAAAGCAAAAAAAAAAAAAAAAATTGGAGCCGTCGGCGTCATGGCGGCGAGCGGATCTGCCACGTGGAGTCTGCCGACTGTTCGGAGGCTCAGTTTTAAACAAATATATTAGAAAAAAAAAACCGCGTTATCATTCATCTTCTCTTCGCCGTGACGATTAAAGTGAGAACTTTTGTCTAGCTTTGATGCTGTTTGATGCGGACTAGCGTGTGCGAAAAACCTTTACAAAAGGTATACAGTTATACTTTTTTACAAACCTCGCAAAGAGGAAATATTTAAGAATAAAAGAGTCAACCCTTTGCACCCGACCCTCTGGCTGCTAACACTCTTAACCACCCGCCGCGGTTGTTTAGCAGGTATACGGTGTCGCGCTTTTAGGCTAGAGGACTCGGGTGTGATTCCTGGCCACGGCGGCCGCGTTTCTATGCGGGCGAAATGCAGGAACACCCGTGTACCTATAGATACACGTTACATAAACCCAGGAGGTCAACATTATTCTGGAGTCCCTCATTACGGCGTGGCTCATAATCATACCGTGCCCGGCACGCCAAACCCCGCAATTACTTGCGACGTAAGTGGATTAAACTGCGGTAGACCGGGAAACTAAGCACGAACGCACACACCGTCCTGGCATATTGCGGAGGAACCGCCGCAAATTCGTCATTTAACATAGGCATTCTTTTACCCATTGGCGCTTAGTGTAAACGCCAGAATTTGTCGAATGCAGTGCAGCGAAAATTGGAGCCTTCTTCTTTATTTCTCAGAGGGCAAAGCGTGTGTTGTATGCTAGAAACAGCCGCAGACTGCAGGCAGCATGTCATACTCAATGATTTAACGGCATGATGAACTGAGGGAGCTAAAGAAAAGCCGCAAAATCATATTTAACTGATCGCTTTCTGTTTTCTCGTAGGGAGAGGGGGAGGGGAGGGAGAAGTGCAAATTTGTGATTGAAGTGCGGGTGCAGATGCCCTTTAAAGCATTGTCCGTTACCTCGCAATACAATCTTCGAGGCAACCCTATATACTAAGTGTGCCTTGAAAAGCTGTGACATTCCTTGTAACATTGTCCTTAAAGCCACGAGAGATGTATATATAATATGCATGGGAGTCTAGCCCCTCTTCTTTAACAGCTATCATGGTCTGCGGTTTTTATATTGTCAATGGACATTACTTGGAAAAGAGGGGGTGGGGGACAGGTCCGTAGCCGGGGGGAGCAGCCCCCCCCCCCCCGAAATTCTGTTGACATATGGTGTTCTGTCGAAAATAAATCATGGAAAATAGGCGTTTTTCTCCTGTGGTCAAGGCTTTCAGCAAGTGCCCCCCCCCCCCCCCCGAAAAAAATTCCTGGCTACGGGCCTGGGGGGGATTACTATTATTTGTTTAGCGGCATAACATATCTAGTAATGGAAGAAAAATGTACGCTGCAGACTTGCACATAACACAAAGTGGCCCATGTCCTGTGTGATTAACGGGCAGCATATATAGTCACTTTACCTTGTACTCGGCCCCTACATTTAAGAATTCCCTTCACTTTGTTGTTTTCTCAGTCGCGCACGTTGTTTTAAAATGAATTAGGAAAGCGATCGAATAGTGTTGGGCGTACAGCTGGTCCCCATCTCAATGACGCGGATCATGTATGAACTCCAATTCGGTGGTGTCCGCTCTGGCGCCGATGCCTGTCACACTGTCCGAAGCCAAGCGTACAACCCTTATTTCAGAAACACCTGCACGCATAGTCTCGACTACGATTGTCCCCATACGGAAAGCACAAGCGAAACACAGAGTAAAAAACTAAACCACCGCTGATGTCCCGTGCGTACACAAGCTCATAGCTCACAAATGCAACGACGTCCTCGAGTGCCAATAAAAGTGGAAAGAAATCGAACGACCAACGAGAAATTCGCTTACAACGTGTATGATTTGCCCTATATAGTATGTAGAGTGTTGTCGTCGCTTTGCGTGAAATATGCGCAACACTTTACATTGAAGGACGTGCGCTGACACACTTGTGTTTTGCAGGCTTGCAGCAATACGGGCAAAACTGGAGTACGAGAAGTTTTGCAGAGTAAAAAGCTTTAATGATATTCATAATTCCTCGCTCACCTCGCTCTCATTTGCCAAGGGCTCTGGAGAGCAATAATAAGCCCACGATCTACGCCCGAAAGTCACGACTGTATACGTTTGGCGGGAGTAAGCTACAATGTGTGCACCATTAGAACGCAGTTTTTTCGTCATTGTGCGCGTAGCGTGGCATCAAATATGACGTTTGTCGTCATATATTGGGAATGGACGTTTACTTCCCTGATAAACTTGCGCGTAAGCGTTGGCCTAGGGTAAAAAAAAAAGTAAAGCGAAGCCTCATCGGCGTCGTCACCAGGCCTCGAACCTGAGACCCCGCGTACAGCGGCAAGTCTATTCGTCGGGCGAGTCATCACGGCTATGTAGCATATGTGATCGTTAGAATTGGGTGCTTATTTATGACCTACCGTTGCTGCAGGAGAAAAAAAAAAACGATGTGACAGACAAACGATTGAGTAGATATTCCCGTTAACTAAATCGCGTAATCAAAAGAAACACACGAATATGAGATTTGTGCTTGGGGACAGGACCTCACGCGTGGCACGCGGTCACAGGCAAGGGCGGACACGTCATCAATCGCCACATGAAGCATTGTGGTCGCTGCACCCGGTGCCGGTGATGCAAGTGTTATGGCAGCTGTAGCAGGTGGCCCGATACGGTCGCCGGTCTCTCATCGTATCACGTTCGCTTTCCCGACTCGCTCGGTACATTTTACCTTCCCTCCATAGCCGCGTTTGCGTACGGTAAGAATTGCACGCGTATATATACGCACGTGGCTCAGGAAAGGGCTACAGGTATTCGCACAGCAGCGCCAGTCAGCTCTGCGGCCCTTGGTGAGGTGTCTCCAGATGAAATGGACAAACGAAAAAATAAAAATTGAGTGAGAGGAAGACGCATACGCTCTGCCATTGTGCGGAGTTCATGAAATCATCATGCGTGACCAGGAATTTGAGATGCACAAGAACACTGCGGCGTGGATTTCAGAGTTAACCGAAAAACACCTTACTCTGTTTTCCCTTTCAGTCTACCTTATTGGAGCCCGTAATAGGACGATCATAATCCAGTATTTGAGTGGGCTCCTCGAAACTCTAAATTGCATCGGTAAAGATCGATGAACGCAGTATTTATTTACGCCAGCTCAAGCGAATAACAGGGATGACAACACCGAGCCTTTTGTTATCCCAGTGTTTGCGTACAAACAACCTTTTGAAGTGACTAGATCTTCAACTACTGCCATCCAATCAGAAAGCTTTGTTGATGTCTTATAGATTCCACACATGCTCTGTATTGAGTCAACAATATTCTTCTGCGTAGACATGGCATCAACATCCACGTACTCATCCGCCACTCTTACTTTGAAGGCATTGTTAAAATTTTAAGGACAACAGACTTGCACGAGCGGCTGTAGAGTGATATGAAAAATTGCTAAACAGGGTTTGTGTGCTGGAGCCGACGTTTCGACAAGCGGGCTTGTCGAAACGTCGGCTGCGGCACACAAACCCTGTTTAGCAATTCTTCATCGCAAGCTTCCGTCTTCCTCTGACTCCAGCTTTTTTTTTTTTCCTATTTGTAGACGGATAGTGATGCCGTATACCGCGCAAGGACGTTGTGGTGTTCTCCCCCTCTCTTTCCCTTTCCCTCTATCTTCACTCATCTTTCAATCCCCCCATCCCCCACCCCACCCTTTTCCCTTATGTAGGGCAGCATATACCGGTTATTCTAAACTGGTTAACATCCCTGCCTTTCCTTTCTCTCTCGTTTTCCTTGCTTTCCAGCGTCTACGAAAAACACTATCGTGTGTACCGTACGGAACGGCGCCATTGTTGTTTTCTTCTCTTCACAATTACGGTGACCAACAACCGCCAATACAACGTGTTAACTGACACAGACGGGTTTATGGGGTCAACCTGAAAATATTTTCGTTCGTGATAACCGTTTTGTCATGGACTGACGTAATCTCTAACACGTCACTTCCGGCACGGATTGACTAACGGCAGTGCTGGGGAACAGCTATCTTTGATGGAGCGAACTATGATGGCGGGCGCTGATTCTGTACGCGTAGATTTCTTTTTTTTTTGAAGCTCTTCTCCTTTTTTTAAGGCAACAGGTATTGTAGAATCGCCATAAATTTTGTTCGTTGCCGTTATCGCCGGATGCTTTTAATAGCTGCAAAGCAGCGCAGGACAAAGGAATCGCAGGGACGATTACGAGCTATAGCATACCATTGCAACAACTGTGTTTTTCAAGCGAGAAAGGACGTGGACCCTAGACTCCCATATGCCTGGATAGTAGTAGTTTCATTGCAAATATCGCCACTTTGACCTACCTTGATAACGCAAAAGTGCAAAACAACGGATACATTTCGACTCTATAGAGTACTATGATGGACGAGTTATGTTGGTACAGCCCAACGGCGTTACAAAGACGTGAGAACCGAGAAGTACCATCGCGTATGACACTCAAACGCACAAGGAGCTTGGGACATAATGACTCCTTCGTATATGAATAATGACCAAGTAACATGCTTTACCTGTTCTACAAAACTAGCACTTTTGTGTCAAGAGTAACACCAATGAAGGCGGACTGTGTATCAGTGAATAAAATAAGCGGATATATAATGCAAATGATGTCATGCACAAAGAGAATAGAGCGAAAAGAGTTGGCAGAAAAGCAAGGCGAGATGCAGTAAAAAGCCACGCAAATGCGTTTACCGAAGGAGCGTACGTATACATCAATTGATGTATACGTACGTATACATCAATCGAAAATGAGTGCTCATTATGCGCTCTGTTCAATGATGTGTGCTTTTCTTGCGTTATTTGGGAAGGCACTTGTCGAGAGAGCTGTAAAGTGCACCAGTAAGAGTTTAGTAAGCCTTCATGAAGTTGTCTCTATGCCGGAACGTGCACATTATTTTCCTGTTCCTCTACAAATAAACATGCAGCGGCTGGAGTTTCAACTCAAAGTGGTATGAGAGATCCAGCTTTCTCGCAATGGTATGGAAATAGAGACATGGAAATAGAGACAATGGCATGGAAATAGAGACACTAACATCGCGCGGTACACGGGCCTCCAGCTTTTCCCCTTCATCGAAATGCGACCGCAGCGAACAGGATCAAACCGCTCAATATGCGCACCATTCTCAACAGTTAGCGTGACATCGAGGACAGGCACTCACTTACCGCGCGGCGGACCTAAGCTTACTCGAAATTCCTCAGCCAGGCTTCAGTGCGTATGGGTAGTCAAGTAAATTCTAGGGCATTTAATTTCTTCTAGCGGCAGCGCTAGCTGGGCTGTACTGCTGTCTATAGTGTAGTATTTTTTCGCCAGCCGACTCGCTGCGAACAATCGCAATGAATGTTATAGCGAACATATTAGGGGTTTAGCCATTGAAGTGTTCTTTGACCGTTATCGAACAGTACGAAATACCGAAAATTGCTTCTTTTTCCATTGCGTAAATAATAAAATGTTCTTTACGCTCTCTCTTCTTCCCACTGACAGCGAAGCGGCGTGCGAACTGCAGCGTTTGCCATTTTTTACAGCGAAAGCTGTTATGAGATCATTTCAACGGCCGTTTTTGGTGCCGTAGTTGTCCACCGCCGCCGCCGCCGCCGGTGTCCGTAACCACTATCGCTCGAAATAAGAAAAAATTTCCAGGATGGGACGGGGTTCGAACCTTGGCCCTCTGCGTGGGAGCCCAGTGTTGTACCTCAGAGCCATGCCGGTTTTTTTTTCTTTATTACCTTGCAAATCAAGACTATTTACATACTCACAAAAAAAAAAAACCAAGGGTAGAGCTATACAATTACAAAGTGCAATTATGAACCGTCAGCACTGAGCTGACTACAATCAAAACTTTGTGCGATCTGTACGGGAATATTTCTGCGAATCAGTGTGCCGTTTTCTTGAAGTGCTGAAAGGGCAGGAGGATGTACCAGAGTGGATTTCACGAGTGGAACTATTGTTGCAGAGCCATGCCGGTGCTTGGAACTGCCTTGCAAGAAGACGCTATACAGGCTTCATGTCCAGAAGGAACCACATTAACATATGTAATTTAGTGTGGTAGAAGAGTGAAATAACAACCACGCACCACACAACATGAATTCTGTAACCAGGCGTCACACAATGCAAATTGCGCAACGAGTGGGCTGTTGGATGCTTCCAACCCATTACAAGGGGCTCTGCAATAATGCTTCATCGTCATCAGGCACAACACCAACAAAGTGCGCATAATGCCTTACATGTTTTTAGCGGGTACCACGGCTCTCCGTTGAATGACGAAAAATGGCATAGTGGCTGTTTCCCTACTTCACAGATATTATGACGAGTTATAGCGTAGTGGAATCCTCGCAAGTGCACTTGCATTGGTTGCCAAGGAAGCCCATAAGGCTCCCATGATCCATTTCCTCAGGGTCTCAATAAAGTTCTTCCCTCCTCTCTCTGTCTCTTTCTCACGTCAACGTATATTATATTGCATGGTGGGAGAGTGAAATAGCGACCGGGACGTCACACAATGCGAATTACGTAACTGGTGAGCCGTTTAAAGCTTTCCAACCCATTACAAGGGCTGAGCCACAATTCTTCATCGTCATCAGTCGTCACGTAAACAAAGTGCACATAATGCCTCACATAGTGTAGCTGGAACCACGCTTCTGCGTACAATGACGAATAATGGCGTTGTAGGGGCTTACCAACGTCACAAATATTGTGATTTATGGCGTAGTGGGTACCTTGCTAGTGTACTTGTATTAGTAGCCCTAAGAGAGTTTACAACGGGCTCTAGAAACGCCGCTCTTCCAGCTTTCGCTGTGACTGTGCTGCGCTTTCCGCGCAGGCCTGGCGTTTTTTCTCCGCTATATGCAAACCAAGCCAACATATATTCTGCGTTGTCCCGCCCCTTCTTCGTCGTGTCCTCCTCCACATCTGCCAATTCTAAAGTTTTTCTAAATTCCAAAGCGCACGTCCCGTCCTCTTTCTGTGGTCCCTGTCTTATCAGCGATATGGCTTCAATGAACATAACAAACCAACTAGCCCAAAGGTCTGTTTTCTTTATATCATTCCTCGACACTAAATCAATCACAGTTGTCGTATTAAATGTGTATATAATGCGACAAAGATGCAGTGTTTTTGGATGGCCAGGACTACAAGCACCATGAGTTGCTCCAAAGAACCGCTTAAAAAAGGGTCCCCGCGAAAATGAGGTTGCGCAGAGTAAAAATAGGGCAGATGGTAAACGCTAACCGCCTCTAAGTTTCTTAGAATTGGAGAAGGCATTATATAAACAGAGGCCAGTGTGTCAGCAATCATTCTTTCTTGTTGTTGTTTTTTTTTTATGGCGATATAATACAGGAGTGAAAGTTGGGTCCAAATGTCGTTGAAATTAGAACAAACATTAGGGTCACGACATAACACGCTAAGAAGTGTTTCGTTGGAAGTAATGCATTTGAAAATCCCGCAAAATTATCAAACTCTCGCGCTTTGCGTCATCAATGCGCGAAGGTGCACACATTCCGACCTCTTGAAAAGCGTGCCTTTCTTCTCTCGCGTAATCGCGCCGAAATACGTCAGCCTTTTCGCAAGTGGGATACGATATCTCAAGAGCGGCTTCCGTAGGCGGCCATCATGGCAGGTGTTGGCTTTCGCACCACCTGCATGAGCGCGCGCAAGTTTGCTTTTTCTCACAATTATACGGCGGCGAGAAGCGACGTGCAGCGAACTGCCCATGTGTGCGTTGTTCTATGTTACGGAGCAAATATGTCTCAACTCTGAAGTATGGTGCACGCACTGAGAAAAGTTGTGCCCCCTAGCGAAGGGTGCAGCACTCGAATAAATTTGTTTTGCAGACGAAACGTTGTTTCATCATTGCAACTGAAGAAGTAAAATATAGGAAAATAATTAATGCATTGCATATATAGAAACTTAGCAACGCTGCAGTTCCCTCCGACGGTTTCCTGCCACCTAACTGGTGCATCCCCCTGTGTATAAATGTGTTTCTTAAATCTAATGCACCAAGTGCATCGCCACGCACGACACTGACCTGCTACCCTGGTGCCTTGAGTGTGCACAAGCAAAACTCGAATACGCCCCCCAAGTACGAAGGTAGTATTGCAAGACGACATCGTTGTATCATAATCAAATTAATTTTTTCGGTCAAATTCGCAAAAGTATTGGTTCGTATTCTTTGCCGCGAGTCAGCCACGTTCCCTAACGATACGTCTAGCAACAAGATTCTTTTGAATTTTATCTTACGAACAGTTCCATTTGAAGAACTACGTATTAATATAGGGGGCGTTTGAAATGCTCAATTTACATAATTGGTTATGGCTGACCAGATTAGATTTGACCGCTTATAGGTCCATTAACGTGCCCGAAAAGCCTCGTACACGCCTGCGGCCTCAGTTCACCGCCGTCTCCGGGAATCGAGCCCGCGTCCTCTCGCTCCGCAGAACACCACCAGAGCCGCTGAGCCACCGCGGCGGTTGTCGTTCGATCAATGGCGTGCGTGAGACACACAGAATGACAGCGTTCTCGGAAGAAAAGAAAAGGCGACTGATGTAAAGAAAAGAGGAAGAACGATTACGAGACAAAACGGGGTGAACAGTGGGGTTTGTGTGACGAGGAGAACGCACAGCTCCGAATCGGCGCCGTAAGGTGAAACGGCCTCGTAGAGCGGGCGTGCGATTTCCTGCCTTGGATGCATGCATTTGTGCCGAGGTTGACCGCGACATAACGTGAGAAAAGGGAATCGGCGGGACGATGATACGGAAATGCACGATGCCAACACCTCTGAGTCTCGCGCTGTATTGGGTGACTGCGGAAGAAAAGAGAAAAAGGCAACGAAAGGGAAGAAATGCGCAGCACTGAGCCCAGTGGCCGAGCATGGGAAACGACAGCGGGACGACGATACGCGCGGCATCTTTCTCACGTTTGTCGTGGGCATCGCTATCTGCCGTAACTGAGGCAGGCTCAGTCAGTTTCCACGTCCAGACCAACCACAGGCCATGACGAGAGTCTAGGTCCCCAGAAAGACTGGCGGAAAGTGTAAGTGAATTACCCATTCACTTTAGACAATTCGTTCGATTTCTTGTACCATCTGTGACATCGTGCAGTACACACAGCACGACCTGGTGGCAGGACAGAAAGCATAATTTAATCGCGAATTTTCTGGCTTCTCTGATGATCTACTGTGAGCACGATCAGCAGCACAGTAGCAGCGGCCACCATATCTTCAAGCCTGCATGATTTACGAACCATATTCCCAAAGCTTTTCTTTCGTAAGTGCTCTTTTCCATTCACCGATCGCAGTCGCCAACAATAGAGCCATATTAAGGACTGGCTAGAATTTTCTCTAGCGCAAAATTATAGCGTCACAGCTTTTTGCGAATGCGGGCCTCTGTTTTCGCCAATATATTCATTTGTTGCGTCCTCTTTTGTCCCCTACATATAACTTCGAAGTTTCCGCTGGTACTTTTGCTTGTGTTACAAGAGGCGGTTTTAGAATAGGGTACGCAAAGCTTGGCGCTAGCGTTTGTCGCCACTGCGCATGCGTCATACGCTATCATATTGGGTACCCACGTTAAGTGACAGAAATAGCGTATCGTACCCAACGAACGCTATCTCTGCGTACCCTACTCTAAAACTGCCTAATGCCATGCGATACCAAAACACCCCACTTAGGCAGGGCATCCACACTGTTGCTTAGTGGCCTTAGAATACGTAAAAGCTCCAAGTATCAGTGACGCCCACAAGCTACTGACAAAATCACAAGCTAACAACTTAACTGCAGACCGAGATCAATTCCAGCTTGTTGAGTTCACGTAAAATGTTCGTGAGAAATGCACTAATAATGCAAACGTTCCAACGAGTAGTCTACTAAACTGCTACATGGCGCAGTTTTTGCGCCGCCATGTAAGGACATTACCCCGTATGCAAGCAATGCTTGCAGCTCCTTTGGAGAAAATTTAACGACTGTAATAGTCTTTTTTTCCGTTTATCAACTCAATACGGCGATGTACCTTCAGGAGTCACGTCTGGAGAACCGTACAAGGACGCCGCGAACTATACTATGATTTTAACGCACAAATATTTTAGGGTCAGCATGAATGCCAGAAATGGGGCGTATGCATTCATTTGGCGCGAGGGCGTGTGACAAATGCAAAATGGAAAAACTATGGAAGGCATTTTGTATTACGCGCTTTGCGAATGTACAGTCGAGAGCGAAAAGTATCGTGATCACGGCAATGTCGACCAACTTAAATTTATTCTAGCATAGCCGCGCAGCTTGCTGCTTTTTTTTTCTTTTTTTCAGGGGTGCGTAGGCTGCACAAATCATATCAGACGGCACGCCCTCGCTGCGATAGAGAGACAAAAAAGCTTTTCGTGACATCTGTAGTTTCTGGACCTTTGCTAGCAACGAAAAACGGCACTACGTGTAAAAAAAAAATAAAGAAACCACCAAAGAAGTACAAACGAGGACAACAAATGTTTTCTAAACAGGGGCGAACAAGCTACGCTTCACCGCATAATTCTTTTAGATAATTATCTCATAGATCTCACAAGGTCAAGTATTATGCCAGTTAGAATACCAGAGAGAAAGCGAAAGAGATAAAGGTTAAGCAAAACGCAGGGAGGTAGACCGGAATATAAATATCCGGTTTGCTACACTGCACTGGGGAAGGGGTAAGGGGACACAGAAAGGTTAGAAAGAAAATAATGAGAGAGAGACAGAAGTTAAAAAAGAACACACAGACAAACTCAAACACGGGAGTGTCAGCCGTTCAGTGATACCGGTTGAGCGGAGAAACTTCAGCAGTGCCTTCGTCGCTTTCTGGTTCGAAGCTCGAACGTTCCGGCACTCCAAAATTGAATGCTCGGAAAACGGTTGGTCATCGAGGCGTGGTGACGTTGCTGAGAGGGACTGTCTCTCGGAGCTGTAGCGAGGACAACTTAAAGAGAGAGAGAGAAAGGTAATAAGTGAATGGCAGGGAGGTTAACCAGAAGAAAGTTTTTTGGTTTGCAACCCTGCACTGGGGAAGGGGTAAGGGGGGATAGAAAGGTAAGGAAGGGAAAAAAAAGAGTAAAAAAAATCCCACCATCTCCCGCTGAAGGGAACCATGAGGCGATACGAAGCAGCGTTTCGGCATGTCGAGCCCGCGTTTCAGAGGGGGAGTGGAGAGGGGGAGTGGAGAGCGGGAGTGAAGAGAATGGGAGAGGGCATGTGGAGAGTGAGAAAGGGGAGAGGGGAGTTACGTGGAGAGGGGGACGGGAGAGGGAAGTGGATAGGGGGAGAGGGGGGTGGATAGGAACTGTGTGGAGAGGGTTTGCGCATGCGCAGTAAGGGTGGTCACGCCGCACAGCACCGGCTTGAACTCCGCCATAAGATGCTTCGCATCTAAAAACACACACACACTGAAGCACGGGAGTGTCATAGTCGTCTAGCGAGGTCGGTTGAGCGCAGAAACTTCAGCAGCGCCTTCGTCGCTTTCTGGTTGGAAGCTCGAACGATCCGGCACTCCAAAATTGATTGTTCAGAGAGCGGCTGGTCATCGAGGCGTGCTAGCGTTGCTGAGAGCTGTTGTCTTTGGGAGCTATAGTGAGGACACAGGACGTGCGCAATGGTTTCCTCGCTGTCCCAGTGAGCACAGGCAGCACTGTCTGCCATTCCGATTCGGTAAGCAAAGCTGTTCGTGAAAGACACTCCAAGTCACAGGTGGCAGAGGACTGTTGTTTCGGATCGGGATAGTCCGGATGGAATTTGAAGTTGAAGTGACGGATCCAGACGGGGAAGGCGGGTGTGCAGAAAATCGGACGTATTCCACACTGAAAGCGTTAGATCACGTGCGAGCGGGAGAATCTTTGATGCTGCATCGGTTTGTGATAATGGAATGGCTTCCTGCACGCCACTTTCATGAGCATTCCTTGCAAAATTATCGGCATGTTCGTTGCCGTCGATGCCACAGTGGCCTTGAAGCCACTGAAAAGTTATGTCATGCCCTTTGTCTTTTAATTGCTGATAGGTTTTAGGGGCGAAGCTCCTCTTAGTCTAACCTTGACCGGCGTAAGGCGTAACCGGCAGTATACTACGACCCATCACCGATCCGTCACTTCACCGACCATAAAGCCGTTATAATGAAGGGGGAACGGAAGCCACGTCTAGCTACCACTTACGATAATAAAATTTCTTGTATAAATATATACAGTGTTTGTCACGTCTTTGATGATGTGCTGGGCTATCGCTTTGCATTACTGCTGGGCGAAACCACTGAAGATTTCACGGTGTAACCATGATTGCTTCAGGAGCTTCGCCCAAGCTCTTCATCATTCACCCGTGGATATGCTGTGAATTTTTTTCTTCTTTCTAATACTAGGTGGTCTTGTGCACCACGACGTAAAGCTGATGACAGACACTGCAGGGCAGACTTCGAGTCTGTAAATATGCACCATTTTAGTTGTGACTCTAGTTCAATTCTTCGAAGTGCACTGCGGGGTGAGAAGCTCTAAAATTATATATTTCAGCTTTTGCGGGGAAGATAACAGCTCCTGCAAATCCCGTAACAGTTGTAGAGCCATCCGTGTAAAGTTTAACGTGGTCTGCGTATTCCTCATGTAGCATCAGCAGAGGCAGATGTTTTGAAGCTGGCGACGAGAGCTCCGTCTTCTTCCGAACCCCTGGCACTGTCAAACGAAGTTTAGGCTGATCCAGACACCAAGGGGGTGTCAGGATTCTTTCAGGAGGTGTGTAGTCTGTTGGAAGGCACACTCGGAAAGCCGAAATCTTCCTGCAAAAGGAGGCACCAGGCCGGTCTTCTGGAAGCATAGGTCGGCAAAAAATGTGGAGCTCACTCAGACTCACTGATGAAACATACTTTGCCCTTAGGAACTCACTCGGACTCAGACTCACGAAAATTTTCCTCAAAAGGACTCACTCAGACTCAGATTCACGGCTCTGTCTGAGTCTAAGTGAGTCTGAGTGAGTCGACTCATGATTCCGTTAGCGTATAGTTGGTTTTATCGACTATGGTGTCAATGCTCTTTCACACCAATATCTCGCATAATTGGTGCTCTACTCGGCACCTTTTCATCTTGTACCTTCAAAATATGAGTTATCGGTGGTTACAATCCAATAAGGACATTTTTATTTTTAACGGATGACTCAGACGAAAGGTTTTTATCAAGAACTTCCTGTGAAAGAGTTTTCGGGGGCAGATCATGGCACCCCCCCCCCCCCTCTGATCAATAAATATTGAGCTGGCGTATGAACTCTAGGGTTCTGAAGTACGTGTGAGTTGACGGGACCATAAACGTGAGCCGACATAAGGCTGATGATAGTAACGCTGAAGTGGTGTAGATAGAACGATAGGTCGGCAAAAAGGTGTGGAGCTCACTCAGACTCACTCAAGAAATATATTTTGTGCTTAGAGCTCACTCGGACTCAGACTCACCAAAGTTCTCCTCAACCGGACTCACTCGGACTCAGACTCACTAAACATTTTCTCAACCGGACTCACTCGGACTCAAGCTCACCAAAATATTACTCACCTGGACTCACTCAGACTCAGACTTACGGCTCGATCTGAGTCTGAGTGAGTCTGAGTGAGTCGACTCATGAGTGAGTTTGCCGACCTATGTCTGGAAGCGAGGCTAGGTGGTGGGCAGGGGCGCGAGCAAGGTGTCTAATGTGTGCCCTAAGCACCTCCAAGGTTATGTGAATGCTGGCAGGATGACCCTTTGCAATGGCAATGATCTCCGCTGTTGACGCGCAGCGTCGCAGTCCGAGACAAACTCTGAGTGCCTGACCCTGAGCATTTTCGATCGTATACGTATGTTGCTTTTACAAGTGTTCGTCAGCACCGGTAGACTGCACCGCAGGTACCCGAGAAATAGAATCCGGTATGATTGCAACGTAGCGTGCACCTTGTACCCCACGTTTTCCCTCCGAGGAATTTGAAAAGATGTGAGATGGCTGCCAGGTGCTTCTTAAGACCAGCCACATGGCGACTTCAGCAAAGGTCTCTACCGATTATGACGCCCAAGAATCTGTGCATCCTGACTTAAGAAACACTTTGCCCATTGATGGATACGGCATATGCTGTCATTGGCTTCCGCGTAAACGCGACCAACGCAGATTTCTCAGGTGAAATCTCGAGGCACTGTTCACTAAGGTACACCGATATTGAAATCTCGGCTTTTTGGAGCCTTCCACGCACCTGAGGCCGTGTTACACCTGACGTCCAAACACAGATGTCATCGGCATAAAAGGATATATGAACTGAACTCGGTATACGTTCCACGAGTTCGATCAACACAAGGTTGAATAATGTGGGGCTTAAGACTCCACCTTGAGGAACACCACGGTGTGTGTAGTGCTGAGACGTTGGCCCATCATCAGTTTGCACAAAGAATGTGCAGGTAGCAGCAGATCCAACGGTACACTCGACCACCAAGGCCAACCGATTCGAAGGCGTCAAGTATGGCCTCATGAAAAACGTTGTCGTATGCTCCTTTTACATCCAAGAAGAGTGCGACGGATAACAGTCTGCTCATTTTCTGGTGTTGGACGTAAGTTACCAGATTAATGACATTGTCAATGGAGCAACGAACGCGTCGAAAGCTGGCCATGGCATTTGGGTATACACTATAGCGTTCAAGGAACCACTATATTCTGGCAAGGATCATTCGCTCCATCATCTTCCAGCTCCGAAATCATTCCATCAGGTAAACCCATATCCAATGTAAAAATAGAATTCGGCGACATATTTCCAGCAAATGCCAAACTCTTGCCCTCTAAGTATTTAATTGGCGTATTAGAAGATCACCTCTTACAATTAGAAATTGATAATGTAATTGCAACAGATGCTTCCATGAATGATAAGAGAGCAGGTGTGGGTATCTTCTCTCAATCATTATCCTGGTCATATTCGTTACGCCTTCCAGATTATACTCCTATATTTGAAGCGGAGTTAACGGCAATTATCTTAGCCCTTCAAAAACTTCCAGCAAATCATTCGAGAGCTGTTATAGTGACTGATTCGTTATCTGTGTGTTCATCCCTCTCTTCAACTTCGGAGTCAGCTATTCTATACAAATTCAGATCATTAATCCCCATAAATATTCGACTAGTGAGGTTGATATGGGTTCCAGATTATCGTGGTATATTTGTAAACGAGATGGCTCACTCACTCGCGATAGTATCCCTTGATGGCCCAATTTTGTCTGTTATGCCTCTTACAGCCTATGTTACAGCGGCGAGGTTCAGAAAATTTTCTCTTTTTGAAGATTCAGAAAAGATTAAAATACCGAATTCAGAATATTCGCACTTGCATTTTGCATGGGATAATAAATGGTGTCCCACACGTAAATTGGAAGTATCCATCCCTAAATTAAGATGCCGTATTCCACCGCTTAATTTTTACTTAAACAGGTCTGGTCTGGTGCCATCTCCTTTGTGTCCCAACTGTAACGAACCTGAAAATATCGACCATTATCTACTAAGATGTCTCCGTTTCAAAAATCAAAGGAAAAGGTGCTTTGAAATTTTATTCAAAAAATTAGGAATACCACCAAGTACTCTAAATATCCTCTCCTTTGGGGCTGCTTCATTGGAATTCAGTAACAGGAACGTCTGCGGGGCCCTCTGTGAATTCCTGGGTGACACAATGAGATTACCTTGCTAATCCATTGTTTCTCAATTTATTTTCTCATCCCCCCCCCCCCCCACCTGCCCAAACAAAAGCTTATTTATTTCTCTATTCCTTTTCTCGTATCACGACAATCGCCTTATTCTATTAGAAAAAAGCCACTGTTCCCTTTCCCTGATTTTTGCTCAATGTTCCAATTTACTTTAACCTCCGGCTTCTTGGCCAATCCCCCGTTGTGGGTGTGAGTCAAATACAAGGAACAAGCAAGCAAGCAAGCAAGCAAGCAAGCAAGCAAGCAAGCAAGCAAGCAAGCAAGCAAACAAGCAATCTTCTTGTGCCCGCTCACTGAGGTTGCATAACAAGCGGTATGATATGCCGTCTGGACCAGGCGACGACGACCGATTGCATAAGGCGATAGCCGCATCCAGCTCCTCAGTCGTGAAAGGCATGTCCATGCGTGAGTCCAATGAACGAGGTGTGAAATCAGCAGCAAGGGCTCGTGTGCAAGACGAACGGCCCGCGACCTTCCTGCAAAAATCTTCAGCTACTTCGATATCCCGTCGATGTTGGAAAAGTGCCAAAGCTTCGAAAGGAAATCGCTGTTCAGGAAATGTACGTAAGCCTCGGGGGTCTAGAGACTTACAGAACTTCGCGCACCCTTGAGACTCTAAGTTATCTAAACGACGCTGAATCTTCTTTTGTAAGCGTCTGACTGTCCTTAGATCATGAATGGATTTTGTACGTCGGTACCTTCGTTCGGCTCGTCGACGAATCGCACGAAGTCGTTCCAACTCTACGTCAGTCTCCGAGTGCCTTGAGGAGTATGTCAGCGTGCACATCGCAGACTGCGCTGCTTCCTTGATGGCTTGCTCTAGGCCAAAGGAGAGACCTCTAAGACAAGCATCTTCGATGTTGGTTCTAAACGCAGATCAGTCAATTCTCCGGATTGCGCCTGCTGAATGACAGCCAGCGAAGCCTTTGATGTTAAGGCAACAACGGATATCATCACTTCCATGTGTCTCGATGTGTGTGTGTCGATATCTCGACACACACACACCACACACACACACACACACACACCACACACACACACACACACACACACACACACACACACACCACACACACACACACACACACACACACGCGCGCGCGCGCGCGCACGCACGCACACACGCACACACACACACACGCACACACACACACGCACACACACACACACACACACACACACACACACACACACACACAGATACTATGAAGAGGTATGACGTCAGGCAGCTTGCCTCGGCAGAAAGCCGCCTATGCCCCGGCACGGTGGTCTAGTGGTTATGGCGCTCGATTGCTGACCCGAAGGTCGCGGGATCGAATCCCGGCCGCGGTGGCTGCATTTTCGATGGAGGCGAAAATGCTTGAGGCCTGTGTACTTAGATTTAGGTGCACGTTAAAGAACCCCAGGTGGTCGAAATTTCCGGAGCCCTCCACTACGGCGTCTCTCATAATCATATCGTGGTTTTGGGACGTTAAACCCCAGATATTATTATTATTAAAGCCGCCTATGACAACATGCGTGATGACGTTTGGAAAATATGCCACCGCTTATGCAGGACCTTTACAGAAATATAGTTTTGTACGCGGTAACTCTTATAGTGTCGTAGTCGTCACAGTCGACCCTTTCTACGTGCTTTCCACTATAGTATACTCTCTCGCGCACACTCGGCGGCTGGAAATTAAAGCTTGAGCATCACGTGGTGAGGTCCCATTTCCCATAAGCCATGCCTTTACAGTTTTCATGACTCGGCTTAAAGATGGTCACATGAAGCCCCCTTCTAGTCGTCTTTTTTTTAACGCCGTGTTCGGTGCTTGTTTCCAGCGCGATTGACCTCAAATATATATATGACTGAGCAATGACACTAGTTGAGCTGCGCATCAGCACTTATGGCTCTTTGTATCAGAGTCACAACTACAGTTGCCTTTCGTGGCCTGTGCGGGAATGACAAAATTTTCAGTTCCCAGCGCGGTTTCCGATAACTCAAGAAGGCATGTCGACCAAACCCGATGAGAAAGAAGGCAAGGCCGAAGTACATGGCATATGTGTATACAGTATACTATATCTGTGGCTGAAATTCGGGCATTGAATGTAAGACAGTTTTGAATAATTCCGTTTTATTTCTCTGTTGTTTAGATAGTTCTATTTGTCAGAGCTGAAATTTTTTCAGGACTTTCCAAATCTTCGATCGCATACCTTCGGTGGACTCCCACCCAAATTCTTGTGCCATGTTGGTGAGGCTGGTTATTCCGCTATTTGTCGTGTTCGCGTAATCCGCAGCATATTTCGCCTAGGCGATGTGGGTACACCATCCGAAAGAGCCGTTCTCCGACTAAGAGGCCAGGAAGGCCGATTCCGAAGTTTGCGCATTCTACATTGAAATACGTTTAATTTTCGATTACATATTAACTAATTACGGCCGCACCGTTAATTTGCATAATATTTGACTAACTAGCCTCTTATCTCGTTGAGACTCACATTTTGAACCTTTTAAGACTATAGCTACGACTACATCGAGGTGCGAAGGGCCGTTTTCTGGCATTGAGGCCATCCAGATAGCCAGGTCGCTCTTCCGCCAAAACAGACCTTGTCTTCGGAAAGCTAAGCAACGAGCCATACCTTCGGGGATGCTCCGCCACGGTGGTCTAGTGGTTATGGCGCTCGGCTGCTCACCCGAAGGTCGCGGGATCGAATCCCGGCCGCGGCGGCTGCGTTTTAGATGGAGGCGAAAATGTTTGAGGCCCTTGTGCAGAAGCGTAGCCAGAAATTTTTTTTCGGGGGGGGGGGGGGGGGGGTTCAACCATCATTTTTGTATGTTCGTGCGTGCGTTTGTATGCATGGGTGTATATATGCACATGCAAAATCGAAACATTTCGGGGGGCTACGCCCCTGCCCGTGTGCTTAGATATAGGTGCACGTTAAAGAACCCCAGGTGGTCCAAATTTCCGGAGCCCTCCACTATACGGCGTCTCTGATAATCATATCGTGGTTTAGGGACGTTAAACCCCAGATATTATTATTCGGGGATGATACTGAGAATGAATGTTAAAATGTGGCATTACATTAAGTGAAGTTTTCCTTGTGCACAGTTTTAGATGGCATCCACGTCGGTTGCAAGGCAGACACACTGCACGGGCGAGAAAGAAAGGACCGAGTTCAATCCGTAACTGTCAAAAGCAGATGCGTGCGTCACTTGGACAAAAGCGCGCGCGCGCCGTACGCATGCACAAACACACAAGTAAGAACTGAACATGCAAATAAACATCCATTTACGGCATGTTTATTGTAATTCCGGGGTCTTCCAGCACTGCCAAGATCGCGTGTAATATTTGTTTCTTGCAAGACATTGGGATGAACTTCCAAGTATGTTTCTACCTCTCGTGCATATTTTGCTTAAGTGTTCAACCTTTAATTCCCCTATGCATGTGCTTGTGTCCATATAGGTCGGTAAAAAATGTGGAGCTCACTCAGACTCACTCATGCAATATATTTTGCCCTAAGGGCTCACTCGGACCCAGACTCACCAAAATTTTCCTCAACCGGACTCACGCAGACTCAGCCTTTACTATTATTTTCTCTACCGAACTCACTCGGACTAAGATTCACGAAAACTTTACTTACCAGGACCCACTCAGACTCAGACTCACGCCTCGATATGAGTCTGAGTGAGTCTGAGCGAGTCGACTCATGAGTGAGTTTGCCGACCTATGCTTGTGTCTCATATGAAGGTCTTCTAATAATTATGATGTGCTTGATTCACGACGAAGCATTAGTAAGCGGTCATGTAGGACAAGTGGACCTGCCTGGGTGATTCTAGCGATTGAGTGCTAGTGAGCCTTACTCAGTATCATTTTGGTGAGTCATTGTTCAAGTGTTTTCGGCTGGGTGAAATTCTTATTTGTCAGTGCTAGACAGAATATTAATGAGAAATAACAGACAATAACGCCAAGGAAAGTATAGGGGGTGTTATCTGTAGTATTTAGAACATAAATGTGAAGAAAGTAAAGTGGACGAAAAGATGACCTGCCGCCGGCAGGGACCGAACCTGCGACCTTCGAATAACGCGTCCGATGCTCTACCACTGAGCTACGGCGGCGGTCATCCTCCCGTCCACTTTTTGGGGTATATATGTTGATTTAAACGTAGGAGTGTTAGTCAGCGCCAATCGCAGCCATGGCGGCGAGTGTGCCTTCAGGTAGTATGCGAGGGATTATTGGTCAGCTGCCAGCTCGTAAAAAGATCACGTGCTACGTGACGCCACTAGGCAAAAGAAGAGTATTCCACACTCGCCGCCATGGCTGCGATGACTGTTAGACTCGCCGCCATGGCTGTTAGTCAGCGCCAATCGCACGTTTATTCGAAAACACTCTTCTTTTGTAGTGGCGTCACGTAGCACGGATCTTTTTACGAGCTGGCAGCTGACCAATAATCCCTCGCATACTACCTGAAGGCACACTCGCCGCCATGGCTGCGATTGGCGCTGACTAACACTCCTACGTTAACTCAACATATATACTTCCCAAAAAGTGAGGAGGATATTGGTCCGCCGCGTAGCTCGGTGGTAGAGCATCGGACGCGTTATTCGAAGGTCGCAGGTTCGGTCCCTGCCGGCGGCAAGTCTCGTTTCGTCCACTTTACTTCTTCACATTTATGTTCTAATACTACAGATAACACCCCCTATACTTTCCTTGGCGTTATTGTCTGTTATTAATATTGTGTCTAACAAAGATAAACGAGCCCTAGAAAATCATCCTTTCCTTTATTCATAGCGAGGGTCTCGTCCTGGCAGACTTAATGCCTTCAGGTAGTATGCGAGGGATTATTGGTCAGCTGCCAGCTCGTAAAAAGATCACGTGCTTACGTGACGCCAACTAGGCAAAAGAAGAGTGTTCCACACTCGCCGCCATGGCGCGATTGGCGCTGACTAACCACTCCTACGTTTAAATCAACATATATACCCCAAAAAGTGGACGGGAGGATGACCGCCGCCGTAGCTCAGTGGTTAGAGCATCGGACGCGTTATTCGAAGGTCGCAGGTTCGGTCCCTGCTGGCGGCAAGTCTTTTCGTCCACTTACTTTCTTCACATTATGTTCTAAATACTACAGATAACACCCCCTATACTTTCCTTGGCGTTATGTCTGTTATTTCTCATTAATATTGTGTCTAACAAGATAAACGAGCCCTTAGAAAAATCATCTCCTTTCCTTTATTCATAGCGAGGGGTCTCGTCCTGGCAGACTTAATGCCTTCAGGTAGTATGCGAGGGATTATTGGTCAGCTGCCAGCTCGTAAAAGATCACGTGCTAAGTGACGCCACTAGGCAAAAGAAGAGTGTTCCACACTCGCCGCCATGGCTGCGAGATTGGCGGGACTAACATCCTACGTTTAAATCAACATATATACCCCAAAAAGTGGACGGGAGGATGACGCCGCCGTAGCTAGTATTGAGAGCATCGGACGGTTATTCGAAGAGGAGGTCGCAGGTTCGTCCCTGCCGGGGCAAGTCATTTTTCGTCCATTTATTTCTTCAATTTATGTTCTAAATACTACATATAACACCCCCATACTTTCCTTGGCGTTATTGTCGTATTTCATAATATTGGTCTAACAAAGATAAACGAGCCCTAGAAAAATCATCTCCTTTCCTTTATTCAGTGCTAGACAGGTAAGTCAAGCTGAGTAGAATCTTCAATAGACTAAGACCGAGTGAGCGTGGTTCAATATAATTCTGCTGAGTATGGTGCCCTAAAAAAGTACAATTTTAGCCTAGTTAACCTCCTTGCCTTTCCTGTATTCCCTTTCTCTCTCTCTCTAGAATGAGTCCGAGTCAGTGCTTTATTATGCCGAGTTATGGGCGCAAATATAGTTCATTGGCCTAATAAAGCAACTTGCAACAGAATATAGCAATAAAATATAATGTTATAGCGTTGTGCAGTCGATTACACCGTTATAGTTCCGAATAAAAACAAATATTGAGATAATAAAACATGTAAAAATATGAGTGAGGAGGTTGTTTTTATATTAAGAGTGTCGGGAAGGCTAAGGAGGGGAGGAATAAACTTTAATCAATAGAGAGCCGACGACAGATTCGTTCAAGATGGGTAGCGTTTCCAGTCCAGAATGCCGTGGGCCCTGAGCTGACAGCCTGGGCCTGCAGTTCACCGGACATCATTGGTCTTTAACGGTTGAGCTTGTCAGCTGGGCGTCCTACGGCTCGACGTTGGGTCCCGTGATAGGCGGTATCGATTGGTTGCGCCTACATTCCCATTTTGTTGTTGTTGTTGTTTTATTTTTGTGTTTCTATACTATAGTTCTATATCAGTGAAGATGAACATAAAAGAGGAACAAACAAAGACAACATGCCTGCAGGGTTCTTGCTTTGGGTGTTAGTCATGCTTGTGTCAGTTTTTTTTTTTTTTTTGCGTCTTTTCAACTCTAGTCTAAACCGTGACAAATAAGCCCACTAGCCGTATCTCTATTGTATGCCATCTGTTCTGCAATCCACCTTTTCGTCGTTCGGCAGCCAGCGAAGCTAAGCTCAACCGCGTATACCACATACAACGGTGTCAAATCGGGCACGGCTTAACGCTCGTCTTTTGCATACGCTGCTGCTCGTTGCGCGGGGTTCAATATCCTATACCACGCCGGGCGCCACCAGCTGCGGCATTCGTTCGGTGCACCAGAGTGACTCGCCTAAATAATCGCCACCTGGCGCCTCGTGTGTCCTGAAGCGTCCTTTCCGGTTCCTGTTTGTGTTGTTCATGGAAGCCGCCTTTTTGATGGAACGCCAATCTCCCAATAAAACACCGCCGTAGCGGGAACGGACACGAACGATACCCCGTGAAGCATAACCAACGCCGGAGGTGGTGTCCCCAATTAGGCCGGCGGAAGGGCAGCATTTCGCCTATTAGCCGAACTGTATGCCATTTCCCGCCATCGTCGCTCGAGTGCCCGGCACGATACGTCTCAATTAAAGGAGACGGTTGCGCACCAGTCGCATCTGCGCGCCTTCTTATTGAGGCACCAGAGCGCGCCTAATAGGTGTCGTCGCAATCGCCAGCGGGACTGCGAGTGAAGTGGCGCGCCTGCGCGTGTCACTTCGTGCACCTACATAGCATGACGCGTGACGTGGCGTATACATGTGGCACGCGCCGAGCTCAGCCGACCGAACACTGCCAATAACAGCAGGGACAGAGTGGTGATGCATTGCGCGCTTTATACATAAGATTATGTATGAGATTCGCGTTGCACAACCGTTGAACACAGTGTCAACCAGTGCTCGTGCTTGCCCAATGGTGCCAATCTTGCTTTTATACTGCACTAATGTCTTGCCTTCTTGTTTGTTCAAATACATGCTTCTTCCAGATGCCTCTCTTAGAGAGAGAAAAAATGCAAACGAAGAAGCTTGCACTCACGAGCAAAGAGGGGAGGTGGGTAGGAGGTGCCCGCGCTGTTCCCAGCCAGAAGCGCCAAAGGAGGCGGAATAGCTCGAGTTAGGTGATAGCCCCCGGCGGCCGTTCTGGTTAGAAGTCAGGGCGCGAGAAGACTTCTTGAAAATGTCTGCGTATTTAATGTCACAGAAGGCAGTTTTCTGATCTTGCACAAACGCACGTAGGCTGCTAAAGTAGCAGGAAGTAAAAAAAAAAAAAAACCGATAACCAGTTATATTGATGCAGTACATAATACAACGTCTAAATTGTATAATTTATTTATATCTTTTGCCTCGTGCGTTTATCTAAAGGGAGAGAGAGAAATGAGATGTGCAGAAGGCAGGGAGTTTAACCAGAAGTTAAATATCCAAATTGCCACCCTGCACATGGGAAGGAGAGATAGAAAGGTAAGAAAGAATAGAATAAAGAGAGAGAGGATAGGTAAAAACACAGACACACTTTAAAAAACGCTGAAGTGTAATAGTCGATCAACGAGGTTGGTTGTTCAGTAAGCTTCTGGAAAAATCTGAACTTGTAGAGTTCTCATCTTGGGTGTAGTATGCAAGAACTATGTGGGATGCGTATGAGGGAAAAGTTCACGTAAGATTGATTTGATGGTCACCGGCTCGGCACCGTGAATGTTCTTTGCAAAATCAGTAGCCATGCGCATTAATATTTTGAACGGGTCTCTAACCGAGGAACAAACAGCTAAGGTGGCTCCACTCGCAGAGAAATCGAAACAATGCCCCTTCACCCCACAGACCACACGCAGGTCCACGTGCACGCTGCGCCTTGCTCCCACATGGGCTGCAGAAATGAGCGTCATTTCTACTTCATTCACTACCACTACCACTGTAACCGTTTCTTCACTCTTTCTGCTCTCCGTTGTTCATATGAGTTTGCCTTCGAGACGATCCACGAGGGCATTTGGGAATAAGCATCCTCGTTTAAACTTTGAATTAGGCGCTTGCGTAACGTAACGTGAGAGAGGAGATGGCACAGGCGACCGTGCCTGCTGTAGAAACTGGATCAGCAGATAGTCTGTGGAAAGAAACCTCCGATTCGGCGCACCTACGGAGCCGTCGCCTCTCGTAGTGCCGTCCAATTTTCAACCCGCCTTTTTTTTTTTTTTTCGTTCGCGGCCTGTAAGCACATTAGCTGGGTACCGCGCACTCTGGCAGCTTTTGTTTTCAACGGCGGCCGGAGTCCCGCAACGGCGGACAAGTGTTCGCCGGCGAGAGCGCGCCGGGCTCTCGCCGCTCCCTAGGCACAGAGAGAGCCAGCCGCGTATATGCATGCCACCGAGATGGCTCCCATCAGATATCTGGGCAAAAGCGGGCAACGTGAAGCTAAACAACAAAGAGAGAGAAAAAAAAAGAAGAGTGCCAGAGACAGACGGGCCTCGGAGAGCGCGCGTATCGTCTAAAAAGCGGCGTGAGGAGGGCGAAACGTCGCGCGGTGCACCTGCGGCCAAACGCGGCGTGCTCTGCGCGGGAGGAGGATGCGCACCGGCTGGCCGCGCGAACGCATCCTGTGCGCCGCGGCGGCGCAGTGTAGGCGTAGTGCCGAGCGACGGGGCCGCTGTCACAAGTGCGACGCAGGAACAGGCCTGGCCTGCCTACACCACGGGGCCCCGCTAAATAGCGCCGGTTCTCGCAATTCCGCGCTTTGCCGCGCTACGAAACGTGAATCGCCCGGAAACTTACGGATTGTGATTGACCAAAAAAAAAAATAATAATAATAACGGAGAAAACGAAACGTGCTGGATGAAGCGATATGATAGTGCGTTAGTGAGAGCATTTGGAAAGTAGGAAAAGCGTCTCTGTGTGCTGAGAAGGGGAAGAAAAAAGTATAAGCGGGAGAAGGCAAGCTGCACAAAGATGGTCTTACTGCACATAAAGGAATGTTGTTTAATCGGTACACGAAGCGAGGCTGTCGTATTACCAATTTACGGCGTTAACTGGACACTAAAAGGGGGCTTAGTGCCGACTTCATAGATAAGGAGGCACACCTTTGTCCCGGCGAGTGTACTGTGTTCGGCAGTGACAACTGCAAAAGGCGCAGGGCATACACCAGTTAATATGTCGTGTGTCCTTCAGCAATAGGTCTCTTTCTAACAACCAATTCCTCATTACCAACAGGAATGCGTTTAAACACTTACTCTGCAACAATGAGCGAAATTTTGGAAACCAATGGTGCCACGTATATTTTTTTTCTTCGCATCCTGCGCATGCTGTCACAAATCAAGTGGTATATATAGTCAACGTGCAAGCGTTTAAAGTATGCAACGTATTGAAGCAATTTAACGCAAAGAAGCTGCGCTTGAAGAAACATGCTTTGCTGGTTCAACGATCCCCAAACTTTTGCTCAAGACTGTACATTGTGAATTCATGAATCTTAGTGATTGGTTCGCGAATCACTGGAAGCCCCGTTAACAACACGGTGACGCGATCCTAGTTTCAGATATCCCAGTTTCTGACACAAATGTGCATATGATGACGTTACAGCGTTCGCTTTTTTTTTGCTTTTTCTTTTTAGATTTTATCGTACGTACCACCTTGTTGAAATTACGAAGTCAAAACAGATTCTCGTTATATATGCAATAGCAGTACTTAGAATCATGCGCCAATTGCGACAGAAACGCGGGGAAAAAATAAAAGATACGATTAGAGGAGCTCAAGGGGGAGAGAAGTTCGTTTGGAAACGATCCGGGTTAACGTTATAGTTTCTGCTGTTGTAATAGAAAATATGATGAAAGCTATAAGTTGGAAAGACGGCTTTACTAAAAAGACAGCAAGAAGGGAGATGAAATACAGGGAAGTCAACCAGACGAGGCTTACTGCCCTAGCAATAAAAAAAAAAAAAAGCCACACAGAAAACTGTGAAAATAAGTTAGCAAGAAAAAGTAACGGTACTGGGCGTAAACTTTTTTGTTGTCAATTTGCATACTTTAATAACAGCACATTTTAATTATTTAGGTTGACCTACTGCCATAATGTTCATAAAATGTGCGAAATAACCTTTTTAGGATTAGAATATTGTTTTTATCATCAAGTCTTCCTGTATATATTAAGTGAAGTAACATCAGATATTAGTGGTTTCGATCGTTAACATTTTCCGCAAGCATGGAGTATTTTTCTTTTTTTTAGTTTGTTCTAATATATTCTATCGATGCCATGCATATTACTAATCAGCTTCGTTGTGAAGCGTTCAAAAGACTCGTTTTCTTTCTTTTTTTTTTCTTCTGGTGTGTTGTTATCATTAACTACAGTATTTCTACAAATCCGTGTTGACTTTTGTGCATACTGCTTACCTTTCAGTAAATTAGAAGCGTAGGCCAGGTGGCAAATTATGCTAATTATTAAAATGGAGGAATAGAGAGGACAGAGAGCCTTTCGGGGTAAAGAAGTGCCCCGCTTGCGCGCCGGCCGTCGCAGGAAGTATAGCACCGCCGACCGCAATCCGGTGGGAAGACTTCCAGGGAACGTACCCGGCTCATGGGCCGTAGTTTCAAGATCCCTGTTCTAAACTTCTGTTACGTCCAGAACCGGACGCGTTGACCACTTGCCAATTTGATCACACAGTTTGGGCCTCTGAAGTTCTCCGAACTTCATTTTAAGACAAATAGTGCACTAAATGAAAGTTAATTCGCTCTGAACTTCCAACGGCAGAACAAATGGAACGTGCGTGAGGCCTTTGATACTCTTTAACACATCCCCCGATTCCGGGGAGAGGCTGCCACTTGCGCCTAATTTTAAATGGTAATAATCGCATGCACTTCAAAGAAAAAGAAAAAAAAAATGAGAAGACTGAAAGATATATTAAAGCTTATTTTGTGAATGCAATTCGGCCGCATAACCACCGGGAAAAAATTTAGCTCGTTTTTATTAGTCACTCTCTCCCAAAAGATATGTACATTTGCATGCCTGTACATTCCATACACGTGTATGTAAATGGGCACGAGCCGAATGATCCATGCGTGAAATGGAGAGGATACCGATGCTTCGTTACAAAGGTGAGAAGTGTCGAATGTAACGGGGTAAGAGGTACTACAACACGCGGCTGTTTGCCAGCGGGCTGCCCCTTTAGGCTGGTCACGGCCGCCTGCCCCCAACTCGGCGCTCGTTAGAATCGCGCGCGACCGGCGGGTGCTGGCGGCGCGGCGCAGCGCGCACGTGGCCGGCGCGCGCCGTAGGCTCCGCCTGCGGCTCGCGGTTCGTCGGCTCCGAGCGCCACGCAGCGGACGCGTCCCGTGGGCCGGAAAATTAGCCGGGGCTCCGAGCGCAGCTGCCGTCGCCAGGGCGCATGCGTGCCGCGGCTATTTAACGACACGCGCCGCCGGGGCGGGGACGATCACGACCCGAGCCAGCGGCCACGCATGCGCGCCTGCACCCACGCTCGGAGCACCCAACGCCGACTCGTCGCCACTGTGTGTCCTGGCCGCCTTGTGACCGTTACAATGGGCATGTTGGTCCATGCGCAGATGCCCACTGTCACGTTCACTGGGCGGACGTGGCGCCCGCAACCGCCGGACAGAGAGGTGAATATCGGACGGCAGCAGCCCCGCGTTAACCAGAATCGCGGCAGCCGGCAGCACCCGTCGCCGCGGGCAGCGGTCAACCTGCGGCGCGCGCGATCGGCTCTTCGCCGCCGGGAGACTACCTCCACGCACTTCTGCTTTGCCACATGACGTGAGCCGCCATTGCCACGGGTGCGTTGGTCCTGCGCAAGGGGCACGCTGCTTGCATGCATGCTATCTCCACATTTCACCTCCATTCAGTGATGTTTGCATGGTGCACGGCGCTAGAGCACCCCTCGCTTCCTCCTTCCTCATTGCATACAGTCGCGGAGCACGTGGCCCTCCGTCCCTGCGTTTAGAAAAGGCTCACCCAACCAAGCGCGCTTTGAGCTCCTATATCGCTTGCATTAAACGAGCCGACTGCATTTGTTGCTCTCGTCTACTCATTCTGCTGCTCCCATCAAGAGCACAAACGCCAAAGTACTGGTCAGTCATCATTACTTTCGCTAACTTCGCCCAAACACACTAATCACTCTGTTTTTACGCATTGTCGCAGTTACGGCAACTGTCGAAGCGCTTAACGTATCACTAGAATCCACGTATACACGCTGACACATATTGTACACGTGGAGGATCGCGTTGGCGCGATTCTCTTCGTCGCATGTGGTCTAACCGGGACATGATGCATAGCCTTCGGGCCGATGCCGTTTTTATTTACATCGTATCAGTTGAAGGTCACTTCGGCATATTCCTTATGTTGAACTGATTTTCGCTGATACGGGACTTAGGACTCATTGAATGAAGCCGAAATCGCCTAGGCCATTTGTGTTAAGCTCATATCTTAATTGGAGCCGCTCTATTTATGACGCTTGTAATGCCTGTTCGAAGCTCTACGTTCTCGTGCATATATTTTGTTTTCACGAGAAATCGCCAGTCACTCACAAGTTGCACACGTGGAACAAAAGCCGGAAGTGACTCTTAACTAGTGTTCACAGGTCATATTATTAACACGTGGCTGAATGTAGAGCAAGAGATAGATAGATAGATAGATAGATAGATAGATAGATAGATAGATAGATAGATAGATAGATAGATAGATAGATAGATAGATAGATAGATAGATAGATAGATAGATAGATAGATAGATAGATAGATAGATAGATAGATAGATAGATATCACGAAGTGGAAACCTAAGCAATATCTCAGTTGTTTTGTGAAGAAACGCCAAATGTCGAATCGAAGACTCCAATACGCAAGATCTGTGTGCAGTAGATACTGGTTATCGTGCAGCTAAATCTGCTTCGTATAGGCACAAAAAAACTACGCACGAATACTTAGCATTCCGCACGTAGGCGCGCGGAATGCTGATTTTCACTTTTAAATATTCGAGACAATACAATATACGCCGACAGGTTTTGACATTCCTTTATGCCGATTGTAGCGTGCGCTGAGTTCTATTCCATGCGAAATAGGATGAATAGAATGAGAAAGCGGAGTGTCCGGTAACATTTTATTCGCGTGAGTAACCTCCCATCCCTACTTAAAAAAAAAAGTGTATCCTCGCGTGCGGCCCCCTAGGGCCCATAACAGAACAAATCATTCGGAAAAAAATAAGCCACCTGTGTCCTTCTGCTTTGACTATTCATTTCTGTTAGCTGTCGCGATGGCCCGTCTTTCTCGTTTTTTACGCTTTGCTTTTGCCGTAGCCTCGTTTTCAATTAGCACTGCCCGCTGCCTGAAGCCCGTTCTCGTAGCATGGCATTTCTGTTTTGTCATCTTGCCCGCGCTAGAGAGAAAGCCGGCTAGGCCCACGTGTTATCTCTTTCTCTCTCTCTCTCTCTCGTAACCTGTGACTCCGCCAGCGGCGCGGCAGCACCTGATGAGCCGCGCGCACCGCCTCCCTCTCGCGCCCTATCCAAAGGTCACTCGCATGCATGCGCCCTTCGCCTCGCGCGCACGCTCTTCCGCGTCCGGCGTGTGCCGCCATAGCTACTCCCGCGTTTCATGCGGATTAAACTTTCGCCGAACGTCGTCAATCGTACGAAGACGTAAAAAAATACATATATGAGTAATCGCACTTTCTTAACGGGCTTCTAGGGCAGCGCATTTGGCACCTGTCCGCGAGACCCAGTCACGCCGCGTCAATAGCTCGACTGCCATTCCACACAGGCAGGCACACACTAAGCCTGCATTCACCATGAAGTATAGGCACTGCTTAAAGCAAAAAAAAAAAAAAAAAGCGCATTAGAGCCGTCTCAAAGCTGGATGGGTTCATGTAATATCTCGCTTTTGTGGGCCAGGCTAAACTGCGTGTGCATCAGAAGAGAACTGCGGGATCCGCAGTAGCCCTTCAATACAAAATACAGCGTTGACATGCTGTGTAATTTTGTCCGCGGATATATTTACTGCCTTCAGTTACCCTTATTTCCGATGTATGCGTTATTTTTTTAATATTTCAACGTTAGTGCTGCACCGTGGTACTACGGCTTACTTGATTATTGCGTTATTTGTACTTACGTTAACCTAATAAAGCAAGGTTGTCCTTTAAGCCAAACACATGCTGTGAGATACAACAGCCCACAGTAGTCTCTTCTGTTGTCACCGCTTTCTTTACTTCGAATAATTTCATCCGATATATCCTGAATTTTCTTCAGTGTACAGATCTGTCTCGCCTGTTCAGCAGCTGGATTATTTGAGAAGGCTCACATTATTTCTTGGACAAAGCGCAGTGGGTAGTTAAATCATCGGACCTATATGTAGTGAATAATAATCGCGCCCTACGTTTTGATGGCAGGAGCGCATTGAAATCTACAACTCAAAAACCAGTCAGTTCCGAGGGAGGCGCGTAGTGCATTTATAGAGGACCATGAAAGTAGTGTATCCTGAGTTATTCCCTCGCAAATGACCCGTGAAATACGTTGTGCAGTTTCACAAAGATTTTTCCTTCGATGCGCAAAGAAAACTCCATAGGAAGTTGGCGCAAAACGGCATTGTGTATTAACGCCAATTACAGGGGACGACTATTCGAAGCAGCATTGCTAAAGTAGCCGGATTACTGTAAATGGTTAAGCATAACACTCTGGCTAGCCTCATTTCTGAAAGTGCATATTTCCTTCAGTTAATCGTTTCAAAATTAATTAGTTCAGCTTACGAACTCGGCATTCTTTCTTGCAAGTTAATTCCGCCTCCGCAAATGATATAGGAGGAGATGCGTAATGCGCTGTCTACCTCGGACGATTTGCAAAGTTAGCATTAAGACTAATGAGACAACCAAGTGGCGTATCGTAATAATGCAGGAACATCGCTGTCATTATATAGCGTCGTCGTTTGGTGTACGCAGCGTGTCTTTCAATCAATTCAAGGCACGTATAGGCTTATCGGGAGTAGTTTTCAACACCCCCGTTCTAGCATAAATTCTCATATGCACCATCTGTCTGGAGCCTTTGCCTTGCAAATCTGCACGCCTTGCATGCATGTTACGCTACTTGCGAACAAATGAAGCCAAAGGTGCGCACCTTTGAATAATTCGTGTGTTACCTCTACTTCATGCTTTCTGCGCTGTTTTCATCGATGTGCGAGCTGCATTTTCTGATTGGTGAATGTTACGTGGAGATGTGAGCTCATCTTGCACGAAGGAGCTCTCCTGTACAGGAGAGGCAGCTCCATCGGCCATACAGGATTTCAGACACACACACACACCACACACACACACACACACACACACACACACACACACACACACACACACACACACACACACACACACACACACACACACACCACACACACACACGCACCACGCACGCACGCACGCACACACACACACACACACACACACACACACACACACACACACACACACACACACACACACACACACACACACACACACACACAAACATATCTATATACAAAGGGAGAGAAAAATGTGAGGTAATATACAGACACCCTGACATTAAATTGTTAAATATGTCAAACTTCACCGTAAGGGCACCTGTCTTCTTTCCTTTGTTTATTTTATCAGTAGAACCAGTCTGTCACGGCTGACTTGTCCTTGCCAATCTTGACGTGTTCAACTTTTTATATATACACGGGTAATGTCGTGAATTTTAGCTACGTGAGTATTAAAAGCCTCTGCACACAGTATATGTACAGCGATTTTCGTCCTATAGCATTTCAGAATGTATGTGGGAACTTCAGAGATATTTAAGGTTACTTCATTGTGTTCATACTTATTTCGGAGAAGCCACTCGTACAAGCATTGACAATGCTCATCAGTATCAAATCGATTCACCAGTCTGAAGAAGATACAAGTGCGGACACCGATCGATTTGCGTGTCCCAGTTCATACCATGAATAGAAAAAAAAAATTATAGAAAACCAGATCGTCTGGCCTAGGGCATTTATAAAGCCTAATTTTTTTAGTAAACCAGTGTTCCTGTAATGACTACGAGTGCATCTTCTGTACGCCCAATAAATATATACTCTTCACAAATTGTGTAGTCGAAACTGCCGCAACTGTTTCAAAAGGAAGAGACGTTGAAGCATAGAAGCAGCTGCAAAGTGGCACCTCTTCATTCAACCTCCTATTATATAGATAGAGACAACCTCCCTATCGATTAGTCACTGTTACAAATGAAAATATTTTCTCGGAACCGTTGACGGGCCTTGTAATGTGATGGCGGGAATCGAACAAACGTCACGGCCCGTGCGCTTAGCTTTATCTAATCAGGCTGCACGCAAAGCGCCGGTAGAACGATGAGACCAGCAAAGCTGTCTCGGATTGCACGTGCACCGACGAGTATTATAGCGGCACTGCAAACCGAGCGACCCTCGTGGATCGGAATAGGGCAATCAACAGACGCGCGTCCCTGCCACGTATGACTGCGGGGAATCGCACGACGGGCTGGCGCTGCACTTGTTTCCGGAGGAGGTTTCTCTCTCGCTCTCAATCTGTTTCGCGCTAAAGAGATAGCTACATAGTGCTAGAAAAAGTCAAAGTACCAGGGAGCCGCCTGCTATTTCGCCTCCTCGCCCCATCTGCTGCAGACGCGGTCACAGCAGCTATTTGAACCGCAGCTCTAAGCCGTTTAGGCGGTTGTGCGGCGGATGGTTGTTCGCGCATTCGCCAGCGGTGATCAATCAAAACTGCCCCCTGCATGTGTCGGCGGCGTGTTTCTCGCCCGATTCATTGCATCGGAAGAGCGACGAGCCATGAGGAGTGCCTGATTTCACACTTGCGGCGCGATGCGACTCCTGCATGAAAGCTCGCGAGGGCCGCGCACTTTTTCGCGCTGCGCCCATTGCCGACGGGTGCATTCATTTCTCCTGGTCACCTATCAAGCGCACGCACTTCGCGGTGTTCCCTTTAGGCCGTTCGCGCTCACTTTGCAAGGTCGGTGCAATGGGCAGCAGCCCGGTCCGGACTCCGTGTGCCATGGCCGGTTCAAAATTACAGACGAGTAGGCAAAGGAAGAAAAAAAATGGATTGACAGCGCGAGAAAATTTAAGGGGTAGTGGGGGGGTCTGCCGCCGCGGCATATACGGTCGGCGAGTCAGCGACGTATCAGCCGGGGCCGCAGCGTGATTTTACTGGCAGCGCCACGAGTGCAGGATGCGCTATGCTCTCCCTGAGAAAGTTGGTGCGGTCAAGTGGAGGAGGGTTGTATCAAACTGCGCTCACGGAAGTCGTCTGAATTACTTCTATCACTAGCATTACAGGACGATCATGGTGCCGTTAAACTTTTGTCGCCTGCTTGCACGGTGTAGGGCTCAGTACCACTTGTTGAGTCACGCTTTATGTATAGTCGCATGGCCTAGTAGAACCTCCATTGGTTTTGAATAAAATCCTAGCATCAAACGCACGTTCGTTCATGTTGCTTCAGTCAAAACCTCGTTTTTGAATGGGGACATAATGCACCTTGCATTGTTTTCTTAACGTGTTGTTATTGAGGCCACTTCAATCTTCTGTCACATCCTCAGCGCTTCGACCCTCCCGTATCTACAAACACCCGGTACTAGCCGTCGTATTTCAATGTTTTGAAGTGGCGGCATTGCCACAGATGACGTTCGCACCAGAGGACGCCATTCTGGTGTCGTACATTTAACAAGGGCTGCACATCTAGGCGTTTATTTGTCTGTGCAGAAGAAAAAAAAAGCGTGCCCCACTGCATCAATGACCGGAGCTGGCGTAAGACCTCATGGAGGTATAGGGATGCTGCGGTCGCTGGCCTGCACTGACAGTATGGAGACCCCTACAGCTTCTATACTTTCCGTAGTACCAGAGTGGGCCATTCTCGACAGCTGTAGAACTCATAGCGCAATATATCAAGCTCAGTGCAGTCGCAATCATTATGGGCTGCGCTTTTCTTCGCATATGGTACACTCTAAGAAGAAAAAATGAGCCATTTCACTCCTTTTTGTGAGTCCTGCCTTTGCCACGTGTAGGACTCTCTTTGTAGATCATTATACTCTCGTCGGAGAGTAGTGGGAACCAGAAGAGAGTTAGCGTATCTATTTAAAGAGAGTCATATACGTGGCAAGACAGGACTCACCGAAAAGAGTGACACATGCTCTTTTGGTTTCTTTTTTTTTTCTCAGAGCGTATACGTTCTTTCTACAAGGAGAAAGGGTTTGCGTTGCACATAGATAAACTACCGACAGAACCACGCAAGAATACATCCGTGTCGCCCCAGGATACCTCTAATAAAGGGTAAGTAGCGAAGCGCCGTCATACGCGTGCTTGAAACGATCACAATACAACGTCTGACACACTAATGTCATTATCTCAGGTTAACAATATTCTGTCTCACATGCTTTCTGTATCTCTGTATCTATATTCTACGTTTGATACATTTGCATTGCTACATTTATTTGTCACATTGAGATCGATATGTTTTATGTGCGTCACGCTTGCGGCAACTCTTTCTTTTGTGTAGCCAAACTAGTAGTTGCTTTTTTTTTAACTCTTTTCAATTTCAAGAGTCTCGCCATGCAACCTGAGCAACGCTTCGAACTGAGCGCTTAACGTTCATAAAAACAACAAACCTGAAGATGCGCGTTGTTTTCTATGACGCTTACTTAAAAAAAAAAAAAGATGCATATCACGTTGCAGGCAACTGAATTCTACTCGTTGCAGAAAATAGCATGGAAATGTTAAGGCGTCTTGTGCGGTTGATGGTATTGAAGATTATTTGTGCTTGCCTGGCGCCAGCAGAAAGAGTGAAGTCTCCAATGGGGCAGGCGCGACCATGTTAATTAAAAATATGTGCAGCGGTCGAACCGTGCAAATACGTAGACGCTGCTAAGAGCACCGCACGATGTGCCATCTTCGATGTTAACTATCGAGTGCGTGGAACTATGCGAGCCATAAAAGGTAAGAAAACAGGTCGCGAGGACTCAGTCCCACATTGTATATAGGTGTTCGCTTCTTATCTCAAATATAAGCGCATGACGTTCCCAGAGGTGGCTTGCGATTGGAGCTCGTGAGCTGTGTTCACGTAAGGAAGCAGAGTTTTTCGTTTATTACTCTCTCAAATTGTTGCTGACGTTATCATATTCAGTTAATAGGCAGCTTTAGAATAGGGTACGCAAAGATAGTGTTCGTTGCGTACGTACGTTATTTTCGTCGCTTAACGTGGGTACCCAAGAGGACAGCGTATGACGCATGCGCACTGGCGACAAACGCTAACGGAAAGCTTTGCGTACCCTATTCTAAAAGTCTAATATCCTGGTGCTTTACTTGTCAAAATCGCGATATGATTATGAGCTGCGCCGTAGTGGGAGACTCGGAACCCGGATTAATATTAGGCACGAATACCTAAGTACGCCAGTGTTTCTGCATTTCGCTGTCATCAAAACGCTGCTGCCGTGACCAAGACTCGAACCCGAGCTTAGCAGCGCAACGCCGTATAGTTGATGAGCCACCACGGCGCGATTCCATGTCACATTCCGTTCGTCTAGCATCTGCCGAAAGCATAAACGAGCTGTCGCATACTTGCCTACGTAGCGCCTGTCGCACTCAATGTATACGTACTGACCTTTGTAGCTCCGTGACACATGGATTTAACGTGCACAATTTTCGAAACACTTAGCTACGCGTTGCCGACTATTTGTTAGTGCGGCAAAATGTTACTATATGTGACAGATGTCTCACTCATTGTGCCTCGAGCGAAAAAAACGCACTGACTATTATCTCCGCTTTATATTGTTTCTTTCCTCGTTCTATCCGCTTATCGCAGTGCAGCAATGAGTGGAACGTTACTCTAGTTAGCCTCCAAAATTTTCTCCCTCTTTTTCTTTCTCTTCACCCTCGAGGGATGTCGCGCTTTCAGTTTAACTTGCACGCCTAAATTGTCCTTTATGAGAATAAACATCTTTTTTTTTAAAGTCATCTATAGGTCTTAAGTGAGTTACAGCAAAAAGACCGGAATAGCTTCTTTTGTAGCAGCCTTGATACGAAGACGTGAGTCGGTGTTAACGTTTTCGCGCTATAATTAAGTCCATCTTTTTACATGCAAATCGTAGCTTTTTGCGCATTCTTACTCTCATTACTCTGCCAATTTTCTTTTCTCTCTTGCAAGGTTACACTTGTAGATATTTGAGTTGGCTAGTTACGGTCATATTTCCATGTCATATTTCTTTAAAAGACCTGGCACGAGTAAACTTGCTAATGTTGAAAAAAAAAAAGTAGTTATGTCGTATGGCCGCGAACAAAGCTTATGGGCTATAGGCGGCTTTTCATAGGAGTATTTTCATTTATTCAAGATACTCCCAAGGGCCCTCTTAAGAGGGTATTACATAGGGTACATTCGGTGGGGTATACATGCTCTATACTACAGCAGCACAAGCGAAAATTATTATTATTTTCTTACAATTTAGAGAAACGATTCACCACGTGTACTCCGCATCTCACGCGCTTTTCATTATTTGGAAAAGGAGTGCAAGAATTTTTTTTAGCATAGCTTGATCCATGTCAGCGATATATAATACATAATGAAGTGTATACACATACCAAAGCACAGTTTCGTGTTGGTTCTTCGATGACATGGCTATAGCACGTAAATGGCTCCCTACGCATCCTCAGCTCAAAAAGATACGGGGCTGTCAGGCTAGCTTCCGAAGCCGACGCAAGTGGACGACGGAAAGAACTTATTTGAACGAACGCATATGACGTCGTCATGGGCCAGCGGCGGTCGAGCGTCGCTCGGGTGAGCGTAACAAAGGAATGAGTTGAGCCACGACTTACACTGAACAAGTTATCTTCAACGGTTGAGTGAAAAGCCTCCTCTTGCGCCTTCTTCAGTAGTTAACCCGCCTACCCTTCATTATTTGCCAGTCGAATCCCACGTTTTCTCGGTTAAAATCCATGCATTTGTCTGTTTCGCCCACTCTCTATCTCTCTCTTTATATTTGCATCTAACGATCACTTGTCGATTCTTTTATGGCATGGCCAGGTGGCACTCGTCTGCATCTATTTTTTCATCGTTTGTCGTCTGGGTGGAAAGAGGGTAAAAGACGTACTCAGTATAGGGGTCTACCCATATGTTTGAATTATCACGCATTGTTGAAATTAAGCGTTTAAAATCAAACGTAGTGAAAGCGGTCTCCACGCCTCGGGCGTCCCCATACATTCCTTAAAGGGGCCCTGCAACACATTTTCAGCATCGTCAGAAAACGCTGCCGATCGGTAGTCGAGGCTCCTGAGAACACGTAAGCCAAACATTATAGCGTAGCACGCAGCCTGGAATTTACAATTAATTCTCAAAGTCGGCTAGAATCGCTCGCTCTTGACAAATGATGCCATAAACCTAAAGTACATGGCCACTGGCTGATTTGAGCATCGAGAGCTGTAAGTTACCGCGGCCGCCGCTGGATGGCGCCACGTTCCAACGCGCGCTCGCGATCACACTGAAGGTAAACCGCGCGTGCGAAGTAAAAAAAAAAAGAAAGTGCTCAATGGCATGATGCGCTGACGAACGGACGTAGCTTCTTGTCCCGTTGTCACCCCCCTGCGTAGCTGTCGGCGCGCCCGCTGGTACGAAAGGAGACAGAAAGCGCTTAAAACGTGCGACGAATCCTTTGAACTCCGCTCGTGCTTGACGGATTCTACAAATTTTCGCTACAGTCCATTCGTGAGGCAATAAATTTCTTTATTGACGTCATTCGACGAGTTATTCGAAAAATTGTTGCAGGCCCCTTTAAAAAAAGCCCCTAAACTTTTGCCTAATGTTCTTATTTTGTTTTAGCTTTTATTGGAGCAGCGAAATATCACTGATGAAGGCTCTAGTATGCCCGCGTAACTTTAGCGGGAAGAAGGGCGTTCCCCTGGTATTTGTTGTGAAAATTAATTCCACCCGAAGTATACATAGAGGAGGCTGCTCTCCCCTCTCCTTCGTTTTATTTTACCGGAGGAACAAAAATGTATCATTCGTACTTAAATGGAGCTATTGAGTTCATTTGTTTTCTAAGCTGAAGAATTAAAACTTAGATTGCGAGGAATGGGGAAAAAATTTTCGGGCGTACCCAAGCGCTGACCAACGAAAAGGATTGTCGGGGAAAAGTGCGCATGTGCTTACAATCGACATCATATTTTCGGTACAGTGGGCCTCCCTCCCTTTCTTCCTTCCTTTCTTTCTTTGCCCTCGCGCCGCGCGGTGGATTTGTGTTTTCTTAAAAAAAAAAGAAAGTTAAAGATTGATACCGGGAGTTGAAACGATCGCTTGCACAAATGTGCACAAACGGCGTCTCGGAAAACTTGAAATGAATATTGTGGGAATCCGCGACGCGCTTCGACTATGAGGCGGTTGTATCAATTGTACATACCTACGAGATAACTGTCCTCTACCGGCGTTTCATGAGACACGGAATCGGCATTCAGGCAATAAAGACAACATTTTAAAATGTGCGTTTTAGTTCATTATTTTCTCGTCTATTAGCTCTTCGGCGCTATACCCCGTTGTGTTTAAAGAAGCCTGTGTCTGGTCGTGTAAATGACATAGCTTCCAGAAATGGGATAAACCTTCCTTACTCCACCTCATAATCTTTTTTGAGCGCCTACCTCGTGAAGAAGTCACAAATTATATCACTAAAAATAATTCCTGTGGTTTAACGTCCCAAAATCGCGATATGATAATGAGGCACGCCGTAGCGGAGGGCAACTTCGGCTTCTGGGGTTCTTTAAAGTGCACCTAAATCTGAGTGCACGGGCCTCAGACATTTTCGTCTCCATTGAAAATGCATCCGCCGCGGCTGGGATTCGATCCCGCGACCTTCGGGTCAGTAGTCGAGCACCATAACCACTAGACCACCGTGGCTGGTACAAATTAAATCACAATAATTTAACGTGGCCGACACGAATGTTAAACGATACTCCGCAAAACGTGTTCCAGGTGTATCACAAAGGCGCATTAAAGCATGTGCTTGCCCCGCCACGGTGGTCTAGTGGTTATGGCGCTCGACTGCCTACCCGAAGGTCGCGGGATCGAATCCCGGCCGCGGCGGCTGCATTTTCGATGGAGGCGAAAATGTCTGAGGCCCATGTACTTAGATTTAGGTGCACGTTAAAGAACCCCAGGTGGTCGAAATTTCCGGAGCCCTCCACTACGGCGTCTCTCATAATCACATCGTGGTTTTGGGACGTTAAACCCCAGATGTTATTATTAAAAGCATGTGCTTAAGGATGGAAGCGGTGCAGTACTTGAGCAGACGTCATAAGTCCACTGCCGGAGTTTTGACGGGAAGTATGCGCTTCTGCGGTGACGGTGACGCAATGATTGTTGAAGTTAACGACGTACTTGTTCACAACAAAAGTGCCAGTCAGGCTTGCAACGACGAGGAAGCACGTTATTTCAACGCATCAACATTGCAGGAAATAGGCGGTCCCCCAATGCTCTCTTCATGTCAAAGAAAAATAAAGCACGCTGTGTAACTCGTCTCCTTCGCTGGCTTGTCCGGAATCGCGGTATTACGAAGAAATTATAACACCAAAAGTCACGCCTTGTTACGCGTTGAGAACATGTTAAGAAAGAGGGTCTGTGCTTCCACAAAAAAAAAGAAAAAAAATCTAACGCTAGAATCGTTGGTAGGAGAACTTTTTGGCCAATAGCGATGCTAGGTATATGATTAACGAAGCCAGCCGGCCAATGACAATGAGCCCATACGAGTGAAACGCTTTGTGCCACAAGCAGTATATGAATAATCATCATTATAGAGAGTATAGTTTGCACAGAGCTGCCAATGTTTACGCAACGGAGGCTATGTAGGTTAATTCTTATGTTTTTTTTTTTTTGTTAACTCACGGCAGATCGGCAACGGAAGTCATCGTGGCATATAAAGAATGCCTGACGTTGGAAGGCGTGTGCCCGCGTTAGTTGAGGAAAATGACAGCAGCATTCTTTCTGTATTTCAGGCCGTCAAAGAAATGTAAAAAAAAGTAACAATACTAATCTGAGGAGGGTCATGCGTGGAAGAGGGTTGTGGGAGAAAACGAAGCGAGGCCTACTCAAACTATAGTAAGACATATAGGCCTTACAGCATCATTTAAAGATCAAATGAAATGTAGCCGCTTGCAGTAAACAACTTGAGCATATAACGAAAAAAAAAAAATAAGGCGGTGTACGTTGTTTGCTGTGCGCTGCTACTACGGATGCTTGACAAGGGTTGACGTTCGGCCTTTTCCGTATGACATTATAACAGATTTGAAAATGCTTCAAAGTTGCCTCTCGTGTTCGTCCTCCTTCTTTGCCGACGTAGTCTTTAGCCTGTTTATACCGTTTACATTAGGTATACAAGCCCCAAGTCATCCAGTTCGCAATCCTCGAACAAATCAAAGTGGACATCGATGAATGCCTCGAGCTGCTTTTGAGTGAAATACCACACGGTATCTTATAACCAACGTTATACGGAATGCCCTGGCCGCCTCCCGTCAGAAGCGGAAACGATGACGTGCTTTGTGTCGTCAATCCGCAGCTTTTCGCCAAACAAGCCCCAGGTCTCCTCGATCGCTCTTGCTTCCTCGTCACTGACCGCCATCTGTAGGAAACTCGGCCGTCCACTTGTGAGGAGCAGACTACGTGTTTCTATAGTTCGATTGGCCGCCTTCCCCCCAAGCCGTACACGACAGTTTAATCTTCGTTTCCCGTCAAACGCGAAACAGCGATTCTCGTTTAAGCGGTCTATCATGTTACTCGAACGCATGCCAGCGCTATAGACGACATTTTCCACTATCCTGCGGGGGCAGCTATTCAAATGAACAACCAGCGCCCATTGTTTCGGCACTCTTTCCAATAACACATGTATACGTAGACAAAGCGCGTGCTAACGCACTTTTATTTTTTTACTCCGTACGTACCGCGCGATAAAAGCATCGAAAGCGCACCGCGTGCACTACTCCGCACCTACATGAAACGGAAGAGAACGTCGCAGCAACAGCTGTCGCTAAAAAAGCTTCGCAGGAGCTGGAGCTTCGCGACGTGAGACGCAACTTGCCTCGGGGTCCGCTGTGTGGCGCGCCCAGCTCACGCTCACTAGAGTCACTGTATATGCTACCTTTAGGTAGCAGAGTAGCGCATAGGTCCGGCTAGCAACCACACCTATGCGGTGAAGTCGCGTTCCATTTTTGCAGGCGACATGCCTACCGCGTCGCCGATAAATATGTCTGGCGTGTCGAAGGCCGGCGATAAACATTGGCTGTCGATGACTAGTGTTAATTGAGTGAGCTGCAGCGGCGGCGTCGAGAAATACAAAAATTGGCCCGAGCGTCAGCTTCTCCGCAATGCATGGTTGCTAGCGGCGTTTGGAAAACAGATGCGCAACTCTGCTACCTAAAGGTAGCATATACAGTAACTCTAACGCTCACTAAAACGCTCACCTCGATGTTGTCCCTTCGCTCAAAGAGGAATGATTAACGCGGCGTTTGTTTGGCGAGGCGTACTAAACTTCGCTCATATTTCTTTTTTCGTTCTGCTGATATATATATATATATATATATATATATATATATATATATATATATATATATATATATATATGCCAATCCTCATATTCTTTTTTTCGGTATGACGTATCGAAGGTGATCCGAAATGTGACTTGCACTTGCCACACGGCCCCGACAAGGGTTATCGTGCGCGCTTCGATAACATGAGGCTCGATGTGGCCTGCAATGCATAGCATGCGACAGTTTTACAGCATTTGCAAGGTCCCATTGCCTTTGTTTACCCCCCCCCCTTTTTTTTTGGCAGTCTAGCGTTTCGTAGCATGTTTTTACCTTGCTGACGATCTTTTTTGGTCTACATTTTTTGGTTGGTTCATGTTTCGTATTGTATTCGTTGCGTTATGCTGACACGAGTAGGTTGAGAGTGTGCGGTGGGGAATTATCTCAGAGGTCAGTTGCTCAAAATAGTTATCACTGTGACTCACGCGCCGTGACTTGAACGGTGAGTGTATATATACGGGGTTTTCCAGCGAACTAAATATTGTTGGAAGTAGCGCTCCGTATGTCATCTTTTCGCTGTGCTTGTTTTTCTGCGCTTGAACTGCCTTACAATATGTTGCCGTACCAGCTAAATCGGATCCAGGCCCTTGCTCAGCACGCAATGTAGCTTTCACTATTGTTTTGTTGTTGTTGTTAAACTAAGAATTCATCCGCTCAGCACCACAATGCGCCACACCTGCAGTGTGCGCGAGCACTTGATTCGCACAATTTGTACGACGCTTCACAACATCATGGACATGCCTTCGAATTATTTTCGCTTCCATCGCTGTTCCTGCCTTCAACTGCATAATGCTATCGTCCTTATAGGAGTGGTGCTACTGATGTTAAATGCGCAAAAAAAATCTGTTTTCCATTATTTTCCTTTCTCATGCCAGATATCACTCAGGTTTTATAGATTTTTCGAATACCCAATTTTATTCGGATAATATATTTTTCGTTTCTGAATATTTGTATTTTCAGATTTGCAGTATTAGTATTTTCTTGTATTTTCCTTTTTTTTCAATTGTGTATTTTTATTTTTTTATATATCACGGTAATAATCAGGAGCGCGCCTGTCGTACTGCTATACCCATGTCCAGCTGTCATAATTAAGCCTTCATGACTCTTCAACGGTGTGCCATAGTACCGACAGCTGGCCATGTGATAAACACTCAAACTTGTTGCGTAACGTATTCAAGAGAGCGTTAGATCAATTTTAGCGGGCCTTATTGACATGTGTTCGATTACGCGAGTCTATTCCTGCAACGAAGAAAGCACGCAATTGAAGTTTGTTGCTTTATCCACAAGAAATAAAATTACCTTAACAGACAAATATCGTCGTGTCTCACTCATCTTGATTTACAGCGTTTATCACAACTATTAAATTACGTTGCTTGTTACACTGCAATAATATGACGTACTTGTAAAGCATTAAGAGCCAACGCTTGTCAAGCGACTCCACTATTGCGAGGTAAGGGTGAAATGAAATCATAAGGCTCTCGTGAAAATAGATTTCACCTTTGCTGTTGACTGTATGTTGGAGATTAAAGCACGAAAATCACACTTCTGGGACTCATGCGCAATGTTCTTGGTTCGATAACTGTAAGCTTTTGCTGTAACCTCGTTCGCTCTCACGCTCGGTCGGTACTATGTACGGCCTCGCTAACTCTGCCAGTACGGCACCATGGCCCCAGTCCAACACGCTACAAGAAGAAGAAAAAAGCGCAATCTCTGGCGATTTAAGGATCCGCGCTCTTGCATTCGCGGTGTGACCGAGTGATCGCGCTCAATACGATGGCAGCGCCACGAGACTTATGGGTATCATGTCACCGAGTTGCGGTTATCATGTCCTGTTGCTTCGTACGCTTCGCTCGTTGCTTCCGTTGTGCAGGCAACACGAAGAGAGAAGACAGCACCGGTGCATGTGAAACGAGGCGAGCGCGTACGCGGATTCGGGCCAGAGGGCGCCCGCGAAGCGCCGTTCTCAGTATGAAGACGTCTGCCCCTCGCTCGGCTGTGTGCGTGTGTGTCCGTTCGCTGGCTGCGGCAGAGGCAGTCGTTACGGCGAGGATGTTAGCTGAGCGCACAGGTGGCATCCAGGTGGCCGCGTGAAGAGAAAAAGAAACGGAACGGTTCCTGCAACCTCCTCGCGCCTGCGCCGTCCCTGCCTCTCCGTCTCTCGCCCTTGCCAGCGGCCATCTACGGCCGCGCGCGCCTGGCGATCTGACAGACATTTCGAAAAGAGGGAGAACAAACACGAAAGGACACTGCGAGAGCTGACGTGGCATCCGGGGATTCCGACCACGGCACATATACAATGCACGCGAGAACGCGGCACGAAAGTCGGCTATGCTCTTGGTTTTGCATGTCAGTGTGCGATTACACTTACTATGTATCGGTAAGCGACATACTCGATCTTTCGAGAAGAAGAGATCGCGACAATTGAATATCTATAATGCGACTGCGTTAAAGGCACACTGCGTACCACATTTATGCCATGGAGGTTATGCCATTCGTGCCACAGTGTTATCAATGCTCTAGGGTTGCCGTTGGTGGCTACTTGCGCCAAATTGACTACATTAAGACCCCGTCTGGCAACGAAAATTTTAGGTTGGCTCCATGGCCACTTTCTGGCTGCTTTAACTTCTGTTTAGGTGCATTAAGTAGCCATTTCACATGTTATTTGAAGATACGATACACTGTTTTCAAGCTGTTCTGTCGTGTCAGCCGATGCGCGCACGCATCATCCGCTCAACAGCAAACTGCTGCTCGTCGAAGAACCCCAAATATAGTGCAACAAGGTGCAAAAAAAAAAAAAAGGCGCCCCAGCGCAACGCGTGGCGCGCCTGCAAATACGAAGTGGAGAAGTCGCGTGCATATTGGCAAATGCGCAACTTGCACGGTGCTGACGCTTCTCGCCATCTATGCTGATGTAATACGCGCAAGTTTCTCATTTTTAGGCACGGCGCGTGTTCTCGCGTGAACCGTAACAAAAACATAGATCCACAACAAAATAAAGCTGGGCCAGGGTTGCCAGGTCGAAAAGACGAAAAATAACCAAAGTATTGGAAAAATTAGCCATAAAGTAGCCAACTTGAGACAAGGGTAGTAAGCGGAGCCAAAAGTAGCCACGCGTGTGTAAAAGCAACTGCGACGTTTTTCTTTAAATGACTAAATTCGAGAGTTTTTTTGGCGGAAATGTAAATAAGTACAGCTATTGAACCCTTTGAAATCACAATTACTGGGTTTGAAGCAGAAATGGTTTACTTTAGCAATCATTTCATGAAGGACGACGAAATTCCTTGCGCTGTCGCAGAAATGGCACTCTCCTTCGCGTGTATTGCGTGACTTTTCATTTTAAAGGACCAGAAGTACCAGCCTTGTGGTGACAGTCAAAATGACTGTGCTCAAAATCACAGTTGCTGGGATTGGAGCATAAATTGTAGTCACTTTCGCAATCGTTTCTCCCATGATGACGCAGTCCGAGTAGTTAATATTTCCGAGTTGCACTCCTCACCTAATTCTAAGAAATAACACAGACAGTTCGTCAGACATCCGATTTGCAATGTTGATGAGTGCAGAGCTCCCTTAATGCGGTGCTCTTCCGATTGTCCTGTTCACTTAAATTCGTTCAGCAATGGGTAGTCTGCTGAATGAGGCGCCATGCAACAATCTTCCCTCGGAGCCTCAGCCGACGTATCTTTTCTTTCGTGTAATGCTAAGCGCCAAATTCAATTTCGGGAGCAGGAAACATGCCTGGGCGGCCATTTTTTCGACACGGCCTGCTCGATCACCAGCGGCTGCAACGTCACAAGCTATTGAATAAGTTGATTCAAATCGAGGAAATGGGAAAGTAGCCAAAAAGCAGCCAAGGCGTTTTTTTCTGTCGCCACCGGCCTAAAAAAGTAGCCAAATTGGCGCAAAGTAGCCAACCCTGGCAACCCTGAGCTGGGTCATTCATCTTAACCAGATTTCACTATCTGAAGCTGGACTGGTATTGTGTAAGCGCTACATAGCGAATTTCGATCTGCATCTTCAAGGAAAGACTGCTTAAACGTTTAATGTTCTTACTGACTTGTTTGCTGAAGTGTTCCAAGATTACTTTTTTATCTGGCAAGAGCTGCAATGTATCCTACATAAACTACATGCATGACTGCCCACTGAATTTATTACAATTAATTTATTTATTTGCAACTTATCAGTGGCTTGAATACCAAGCAAGATGGGGGGAAAATGGGTTCTGCTTTCTATGGTCATCCTTATTCAACATGGTATTTTTTATATTTGAATAATTAAAACTCTACTCATAATACCGCTTCTGTTATATTTGGCTACAAGTTTGGCGATAAAATTCAATGGCATAGCTACTTTGGATATACTTTTAGCTTGAGTTCTGTCTCCTTTTTAAATCCACCCAACGGCAACCCTGGCACGTGGGAATAGGATAAGCTGAGAGCAATGCGACAGAGACACATTAAATCTACGGTGAGGAGATGATATACTGTGACTTTGCAGATGTTGTCGCGCTGGTACAGGGCTGCGTCAAAAAAAAAAAAAAAAAAAAAACCAAGGCACAGATCCCAAGCCGTCAGGAAGGACATCACAGTGTCGACTGAATTTCGTTACCTGCGTACCTCCTTCCTTCCCAGAAGATTTCACGGAGCTCCTGTACAGCATGTCATTTTCAATTACCTGCGTTTCTTGAGGTTTTCTTGTTTGTCGAAGCAGTTTAGAAAGCGTTATAGACAGATGATTTACACGGGCGGCCGTTAAACAAGAAGCATGCGCATGCACTTTGTGCATCTGCATCGCTATCTATATCTACGAGGAAATGAGAAATAACGACAGTAGTTGTAAGAAATAATAATAATAATAATAATAATAATAATAATAATAATAATAATAATAATAATAATAATAATAATAATAATAATAATAATGCAACCTGTCGCTATAAGAACGGATGTTTTTTACAGCATAGCGGGGCAGTATACTAAACAGCTTACAACCACCGGATGCGCCGGCGCTCTCATAAAATATCGGTGCTTCACGCGAGGCAGCCCGCGGCTGCACCTGTCGCGGCTTTAAAATAAAAAGGTCGCTGAAGCACATGCTGCGCCATCTTCTGTGCACGGGCAAAAATTGTACTTATGTATAGAGAGAGGGGGGAGGGGGGCAACGTAGCTTGCTCTTTCAAGTATTTAGTTGTGCATGCCTTTCAAGACCTCGAACCCTAAACAAGTCCCTCTATACGTGATTGCGGTAGCTCGTCCAACCGTGTTCCGCGGTACCTTCGACGTAACTTATCAGCGGCACCCTCTGCTCTGCGAAGTTCGTGAAGCTCTAGCATCACTGTATTAAAAGGCTAGCTTCATCTTCCCGCTCTAACCTCACGACACAAGTCTGCTCGTTTCTTTTCTATTCTTTTCTTTTATTACTTAAGTAGAATGTTTTGAGGGGCTGGTTGGTTCATTCTCATGAGTGCGCAGGTCGGAAAACAGCACACCACAAAGAAAGAAAGAAAGAAAGAAAGAAAGAAAGAAAGAAAGAAAGAAAGAAAGAAAGAAAGAAAGAAAGAAAGAAAGAAAGAAAGAAAGAAAGAAAGAAAGAAAGAAAGAAAGAAAGAAAGACACAGAGACACATTCGTTTATACCACATATTTTATTCCACGCCACCCTGCAATTAAGTCATCACGTAAGATCATTGCATCTCCCATCGTTCAGGTGCTCACACAACTTCTTTTTATATTTTTTTCCTGCATAAAATCGAGGATTGGAATGACCACTTGTACATGTCGGATTGAACACTGACGCCTCATGTTTCAAGCGTATAATCGATAAATACCATCTCTCAAGTCAGACCACCTAATCTCGATGCGGTTTCCGTGCGCCCCCTTCCTGTAATCTCATTAACAGGAATATTTCAAGCGTAAAAAAATCAATTAAAGGGACCCTGCAACACTTTTTCAGGAAGAAGAAGAAATATTAGAGAAGGAAAGGCAGGGAGGTTAACCAGTTTAGGAAAGCCGGTTCGCTACCCTACACAGGGTGGGGGAGATTTAAAGATGAAGAGGAAAGAGAGAGAGAAAGCACATGACACAGCACACACACAGTCAGTCACAGTCGGTCGCTCTTGCGTGGTACGCGACATTTCTCTCACAGCCGCTTGTCCAAGTTTGTCTCTCTTAAAAACTTCAGCAGTGCCTTCATCGCCTTCAGCTGCAATGTATTCTGTTGACGACATGCAAGAATTGTTTCTTGCACGTTGCCATGGGATTACACTGGATAGCGGCCTAGGAACTTTTGAACACACCTGTACATGTGCTGCATTTTGTCTTTTAAGTTGAATACAGCCGTAGCTTTGCGTTAAAACAATATAAGAAAGTAAGACTTTCTAAGACTATGGTTATTTTCGGTGATCAGTCGCTGGATCATTCTTTTTTTTTCTTCTCTCTTTTTTTTTGAGTAACGAGTCAAGGTTAAAGAGTTATTCACAATGAACCAAAATGTATAGCACGGGGGTCTAATGTACGGACGCAGGTCTAATGCATGGACAAACGTTAGAGCATCCAAAGGATCATAATCATTTTGGTCCTACTGTGGCGTCAATATTTCCCTTCAGATGAAGCGGCACTCTTCGTCCTCTCTCCTTCTTTGTATCCCTTAACGCAATTCCTCGCGTGTAGGGTAGCTAACCGGACCAGCGCCTGGGAAGATGCAGTAGTTCTGCGCGCACACGAAACAGCGAACGGCGAAGCAAACCAGGCAGTTCTTAGGCACACGAGGATGATGGAAACAAGTTATTAAATGTTCCAAAATATGAGAAGAGCGAGGGTGCGTTATAAACGCCAGTCACTTTGCACGGCTTTTGGGTGGAAGATGCATCCTCCACGCGTCTTCGTGAAGAAGACAGAAGATTTTTAGTGTAAGATTAAAACGTCAGTCAGTGTGCACAGTAATAACATTTATTGAGCGTATTTTATCCATACATTTCACGTGCTTGAGCCAGGGGCGTAGCCACGTTAGGGCACACCCGGGCCCGTGCCCCCCCCCCCCCCCCCCGAAATTTTTTTTTTGCCATAGCACACAGAGCAGAAAATGACACTCGACCACATCTGCCTGCTCGTCCCCACTACAGATCAAGGAGGTGCCCCCCCCCGAAAAAAATTTCTGCCTACGCCCCTGGCTTGAGCACACCCACAATGAGATGAAGGTAGTTCGTTACCTTGGAGAAGAAAAGTAAAACCTGAAACTATTATTCAGGGTTACAAATTGTCTTGTTGCTGTACCGAGATGAGTCCGTCATACACTGATATATTGGACAAGGCTTTTCTTTTTTTTTAATCCTCGTTCGTCATGATTCTTTCTTTTTTTTTTTTAAGTTGGTGACGCAGTCGCACAGCTGCCCACGTACTGGACTTCGATATATCGAAGGCTCGAGTTACTGTTAGATTCCCTTCACTAAATTTCCGACAATATCAGTGTCGATCCCCCAAATACTCATCGCGTGCACATGATATCATGTTATCTTTAGATGGCGCAGTCCTGGAGAATTCTAGTCACCTCTTTAAAAATTACACAAAGCCAGCCAATCTGAAGAAGCATACAGCTCGCATGAAGCAGCAACGAGCAGCTGACGATGGACGGATGGATGGATGAATATTGGACGCATGTCATGCGCATCACACCACCAAGCTCGTCAGTTTCGCTTTCATCTCTGCCTATTACAAGCCTTTATTACCCATAGTTCGTGTTAACAAATGATTGATTCAAAACTAAATTTGTTGCCCAAGGCTTATTAAGGTGAAAGCCTTAGATGGCTCATCAAGCGTCAAAATTGACCGTCGGCGTCTGCGGCGTCAACACGAGTGATGCAAAAAATCATGATCACGTGGTGACCTCACCATATGACGTCATTATGAAGTGACAGACCATGACGTCATACTGACGTCACTATGATGTCACATGATGTGACTTCACACGATAACGTCATCGCATGACATGTTAACTTGGTGAAAGATGGGCCGATCACGGAGGCAACGCACAACCAGCTGAGGTGCAGAATGCTTGCAGTGCCTCCGATCCTTGAGGCAGTAAGAAAACCACGTTAGGTGCAGAAATATCTCAGAGCGCGTCGGGGGATGTCCAATACAATGACTGGGAAGAAAAAGAAGAAGATAGCTTTCGCCTTCCAGTTGTCGTAGGTGAATGCATAGGGGTCATTCCACGCCAACGGCCCCAATCAGGGCGCTCGACAAAAGTCAATTTCTCTAAAAAAAGTCTGGGAAAATTACACACATATAGACACTAGTTCTACAGTATTTAACCCAAAATAATTTTAGCGGCAAAAATTTTTGGGGCACGTGAGCGCCATTTGAACTTCACGAAAAGTTGGAAAACCAGGTACGAAAAAGAATTCACTATAAATCGACCATTTCAGGCATTCTTTCAACACTTGCTTTTTTTTTTTTGCATTTTTCGAGCATCGTCATTTCATTATAGGACAGTTCTTTATAGTAGCTCTATATTTTTTACTCTTTAGCGCGTAGGTAAAGTTGAGTAAATTGCCGTGTTTTCAGGATTTTTTTTACAAAAGACAATTATCGATCAGATGCAGAAATTATTTTTATAAAATTTTTCATAAAACTTACTATCACCTAAAATGTTGTTTTGTCTGTGGCTCTAAAATAAAATCCTAAACTTGGCAAAAAGGCTACATTGGCCTATGTTGAGACGTCTGTAGCACCCTAAGGTGGTCCAAGAAAAAATAAGCGGAAAAGCGCATATGATTGAGAATCATGAGAACTTCATCCGCTGAAAGTTTAATCGAAGTAGTTTTTGCTTTAGTTGAGAAAAAAAAAAATTTTTTGAAGTTTAGTACCACCATTGCATTGTTTTGCTGTGGGGGCAATACAAACCAGCTGAATTTGCTGCATAAAAAAGGGGCTAGTGTATTGATAGCACATTGTTTTCAGCTACTTTTGTTAGTACTTTATATTGTTTATTACATGTCAAGGTGATAACAAACAGAGGTAAAAATATAACAATGCCATTGGCTTAGATGCCACAATTCCCCCAATAATGAATCGCGCTGCTTACTGCATTGCTTACGCACACCGGAGGTGGCGGCGGCGACGTATAACTACGCCACAAAAATAGTCTGTTGTTGTGATCTCATAACAGCTGTAAAACTGCATGTTACCAGACTGACAAATCGTATACTTTAACCAAAGGTCTGCTGCCTGCAACCACCCAAATTAGGATGTCAAAAATAGCTTGACATATTCCGTCCGTAGGGTCGCGGACGACGTACGGAAAGCGTGAATATACGGGCGTCGTCACATCGTGCGCCGTCCCTTGCGGAATTCATAGATGAACTTCGTATGGATCCGCTACAAACGTCCACGCTCAAGCCTCCTTTCTCTGGTTTACATGAACGTTGAGACTTCTTATTTTGACGCCCGTTGATTCTGAGAGCCCCATGCAATAATTTACGCGATTCATTATTGGGGGAATTGTAGCAACTAAGCCAATGACATTTTTATATTTTACCTTTGTTTGTTATCACCTTGATATGTGATAAACAATATAAAGTACTAACAAAAGGAACTGAAAACAATGTGCTATGAATACATTAGCTATTTTTCCATGCAGCAAATTCAGCTGGTTTGTATTGCCCCCACAGCAAAACAATGCAATGGTGGGACTAAACTTCAAAAATTTTTTTCTCAACTAAAACAAAAGCTACTTTGATTAAACTTTCTCCGGACAAAGTCTTTATGATTCTCAATCGTATGCGCTTTTTTGCTTATTTTTTCTTGGACCACCTTAGGGTGCAACAGACGTCTCAACATGGGCCAATGCAGCCTTTTTGCCAAGTTTAGGATTTTATTCTAGAGCCTATGCACCGTACACAGGCAAAACAAAATTTTAGGTGACAGTAAGCTTCATGGAGAGTTTTATAAAAATAATTTCTGCATTTGATCGATAATTGTCTTTTGTAAAGAAATTCCTGAAAACACGGTACTTCACTCAACTGTACCTACACGCTAAAGAGTAAAAAATATAAATCCATAATAAGGAACTGTCCTATAATAAAATGACGATGCTCGAAAAACGCAAATAAGCAAGTGTTGAAAGAATGCTTGGAATGGTCGATTTATAGCGGATTTTTTTTCGTACCTGGTTTTCCAACATTTCGTGAAGTTCAAATGACGCTCACGTGTCGAAAAAATTTTTGCCGTTCAAATTATTTTGGGTTAAATACTGTAGAACTAATGTGTATATGTGTGTAACTTTTTCAGATTTTTTTAGAGAAATTGATTTTTGTCGAGTGCCCTAAATGGGACAAGTTGGCGTGGAATGACCCATAGGGGACCCTGTGAGTTTTTCTTCATGTTCCCTATTCCTGTGGCACCAATACTACGGGTCTGCTTTACTATCTCCAGCGCAATAGTAATCGAGATTTTCTTTACTGTCCCTAAATCCCATTTTCCGTAGGGCAGTATTACTACGTGCGCATGTTCACGGTCCACAGCTCCAACGCGAGACTTGCACGTCTCTCCCGCTTAACTAGCTCTCCGTAAGGTTACGTTTATTGATTTTGCGTTCTTCGGGGTGTGCTTCAGTTTTCTTTATTTCTATTTTTTAACGCCGTATTTGCTTCCCGAACTTGCGAACCCCGCAGAAAGGGACGCGCAGCTCAATGCAGATGATGATGATGACATTTATTGGCGTCCCCTTTAAAACGGGCGGCGACTCGCAGTCACCTAGTCTGTCTTATTTCCTATAGTAAGGAGTTCTTTCATGTATTGCACCCCGGCATACTGCTTTTTTTATTTAGTTGTCTTTTATTTCTTGATACGAACCTCTATTTCCGCGAAGCCAAGAAATATTGCAGTGGGGGGCGCGTGGAACAGTGTCCATAGACGCTGTGCATGGCCGTGAGCTGTTGCTCCAATAAACGAAATGCAAAACGTCGGTACCCAACGCAGCCACTATGTATATCTACTTGCGCAAATCAGCCATCGTGTAGCGCATTGTTAGAACATTCGATGGATGTACCAGACCGGAAATCTTTATTCGCGCGACGTCGACCGATGCCTGAACAAAAGTGTTACGGGTGAACACGACCGGGCCTTTTCCCATTTCGTAACCACTCTTCCTCGTTTAGAAGAAAAGAAGTGAAAAGGAAGTTAAATAAAGTACAGAGATAACTCATCCTTTAGACACAGCGAGATCTTTGCAAAAGGCTGCAACCAGATGGAACTTCTACGGTTCACAATACCACGATGTCAGATATCTTCACTCGCCGCAAGGCGAGGGGGAAAGAAAACTACGAAAAAGTGAAACAAAGGTTCTCGCGTATTTGCTCGGAGCTGCGAGACAAAGCCCAAGAACACTAATTATTTTCTTCTCTTTGTCTAAGCTGCTCTTAATTTAGCGTCCTTTTTGTATCATTAATACACAAACACCTTTTGACAAAACAATACGCATAGATTAAACTAGAATAACCACCATTATGGATTGCGATCCAGAGGATGATAGCCATTGTCCAGAATGTGCATTGTTGTTTGAGCGCGCGTTCAGTCGTAAATGCTGCATCTTTGAGGTCAAAATAAAGCGCGAAAAACGAGCGCGTCTCCACGTGTGTGGCTTCGCCCGACAGATGCCGCCAGCTTGTCGTTTCATTACTTGGTGCTGCTGTCGCTTTCGCTGGTGGCGTTTGTTAAACCTTTATTCCTACCTTTCCTTTTTTATAAATATTTCTCGCAGCTTTTTTTTCGGGCATCAAGGGTGTCCCTTTAGTTTACTAGCCCTGCTTTGAAGGTGAATTGTTATGACATGCTAAGCAGTCTGCGTTTTTTTCGCAACACAGATGACTCGAGTATTCGACGTCGATGTGAGATTTATACCCATCAGGCCTCTTCGGCTTCATACTTCACTGCAGCGACCATTAAAATACCGCCTCTACTTAGATGCCCGCAATAAAATCACAAAGGGCCCTCAATAAATATAAACGTAAGTAACCTGGAATCACAGAAGCGTTGAAGCAGTTTCCCGCTTATAGTATACAAAATGCATGTCATCCGAAATTCAGCATGACATGTTAGTGCATACTGGCTTAGGTTGCTGAAGGGAGAAACATTACGAGTTCGATAAAGACGACGCCGGGAACGACGACGAATATGACTGCGATGACGGCGACAGCGTCGGGAATGATGATTGCAGGGTGGCAGCAAGGACGAAGTGAAGACGGCGATGTGACAACTAAAACGCATGATGCCAGCACGACTACGGCGACAAGGGTGACTGGAATGACGGCGCTACGACATATCGCAGCTTGATTGCGTGTAGCAATTCTAATCCTTAGTGGCAACATGTGAAGTAGTCTAGTGGCCGCTTCTTCCATGGAAACTAAGAAGAAAAAAAAAGGGGTTCTATCTCTTAGCAGGAAAAATGTCCACGAGAGCGTTCGTGTATTGTATTGTAGAGATGGAGCAATAGAGCGGTTAAGTTACACAACAACCTTCCAACTTGGCTGTTAGTTGGATTTTCGTGTGCGTGTAGCACTTATATTACCGCCGTTGCGCTACACTCTTAGAAAAAAAGGTCGGCATATTCACTAACAAAGTACTAGCAGTTTACTTGTCACAAAATACACTAGCCACTTAGTAAGTGAAGGTAGTAAAATGCAGGTTAGTGGAACTTGCTACCTAGTTAGTGAGTGAATAGTACTAGCTCGAATGGCTAGTCCATTACTAAGTTGTTAGTAACCGCGCTTACTAAACTTAATTAACTCTACTACATTTAGCCAATTAGAGGTTCAAGCCTATTTTGTTTATATGTGCGTGTGCATTGCCATATCAAGATGATTCTATTACAAAAGTACCTAAAGGATTAAAAAAACGGAGTGGCATTGTCCTCGTACATTAACTAATGGCTGCTAATTACTTCATGTAATTAGCATGGTAAGTACACATCACAGCAGCATACATAGAGGCATGAATTGATCACGAATGAGAACACACGCAACCGCACACACAGAATAGCAAGACTTTAACGTATAGCCAATATCTACTCTAGCAGCGACTTGAAGACTATTTATGCTCCTACTTTGGGATAGCACACCCTGTACTGGTTAGCAATCATGGAATTTAGAAGAATAATTGATGTTTTCTACACGTTATAGTGTGCCCTTATATTTGCTTCTATGCGTGCCATCACGTAGCACGAAACTTTAATTCCAAAGTAATCAATAAAATTAATGTTTGTTTAAATTTTGCTAAAGACCGTCACGATTACGGCAAAGTATACTGCGCATCTACGAAAGATCTGGCAACGTGGGTGGCTAGTAGTTACTTAGTTAAAAACACCAAGTAAACTTTCTGGTTAGTGAAGGCAGCACATTACGACCTTTACTAGCTGCTGGCTAGTAAACAGATTTCGCAAAGGTAGTAAAATACGCTCGAAACTAGTAAATGCAAGCATTTACTAACCATTTACTGACTTTTTTTCTAAGAGTGTACGATCGCTTTGGATAGTCTGTAGAATACAACCAAAAGATGAGGAAAACCAGAATGCCTGACGACTATTGGCCACTCTTCTTTCACCGCCTTGAGTTTTGTTCTGGGCTGTAGAACTCCGCCTGCGTGTTACAGCAATCTGATTGGAATCGGGCAGCGGAACTTTGCGTGTATATTTATATGACAGGCGCATAGGGCGTGCCTCTCACGACGGCCTGCCACCGGTCCCCGGCTTTCAGGGGGTTAAGGGTGGGAAGTAAAGAGCTCTTTGAATGCAACATCAGTAGTCCTCGGTCCCCATTATCGTCAAAAAGCATGCGTAGCCATAACACTGCGCATTAAAAAATGCCGTGAAAGGTCGGACTGAGCAAAGGTATGCGGCTGAACTGGCGCACCTCCTCACATGATCAGGGATTTGGGGGGTAGGGGGTCCCCACTGCCCCCTCATGCGCACGCTAATGCGTAGGGCTACATTGACTAAGCAGCTCGCAAAGTCGAAAGGAAAAAAACCCAGCAGGTAATGTTTGGCTTATGATAAGAGTTCAATAGGCGTAGAATACAACAAGGGATAAAGTACACCAAATGTTCCTCTGGAGTGACTTGCAGGATTTATCTGTCATGCGGTACAGTGATTACATTGGGAACATCTGTAAGTGTGTCCACTTACGGCTTTTTACCGCTTCTTCAGAAGGAACTGCATTTTCGCATTTAGCCGTTGCCACGAATGCGGCTCTATGTGCCTTCTTTTGCAGATACTTCCGTACATTTAACGCGTCACTATCGGCACGTGCGTGAAATCGAACGAGCTTTTTAAAAACACACTCCGGAATAAGCACACGTGTGTCAGTCAAGCATTACTTTCCTTACTGAGTGATGAGATTGCTTTCATTGATTGTTCCTGGTTGTTTGACATCTATTATACATGCTGTGCATACACCAGCACTGCTTATATAGTCTGTTCCTTCCAGATAAGAATATAATATTAAGGACAAGCACTTGCCTCCTCCTCTTTATGTCGTCTTTGTTAGTCTGCGCGCCACTTAATAATGGATAGTTTTCCGTTCTTCTATTCTTCTACGTATAGGGCGACGTTTTTATTATGATCATAAGTCTGTTGCTCTACACCGGTCTAGAGCCATTACTAGGCAAGATGCTAGCGCATGATATGAAAGTTTCGCTCGAAGTCGTGCGTGTGACGTCTTGTTGTGGTCTCTGCGATTCCGCGTGCTGTCTGGTAAAACGTGTGTGCGCGCATTTCACGGTGACGTGTACGAACTATAGCTGCTCTATGACGCACTTGCAACGTATATTAGATTGGGTATTTTGCATATCTGGTGCATGGCATTGTGCACTGCCACATAAGCGTTTGAGTCATTGGCAGATACATACAGCTATCTCTCTATCCACCTGTATGTCTTTCTATAATTTGTGAAAGCTGTGACAGGCGAAGTGAAGACTGCCTGAAGTGCTCTTAGTTGCCGGCAGTTAATGTAAAAGTTTGCAATTATTACTCATATACCTGGTGCGCTATACATCATGCGGCTACATTTAATTTTTTTTTAATACATTCATAAATAATAGCTCCCAGTATGTACCATCATAAGAGCGTAATTTGCGTTCAAATAAACTTCACCGCGCTAAGTTCAATGTAATAAAAGATTTATAGACGGGCAATAATTTATGCTTTATTTGAAGACACTGCTTCAAGCCATTTCGTTTATTTTGCAGCTCCGATAATTGCTGGGGTTTTGCGCGCCAGAACGACGATATGAATATGAGGCACGCAGTAGTGGAGGGCTCCGAAAATTTCGACCACCTGGGATTATTTAACCTGCACTTAATTCGAAGTACGTTGGCGTTCTTGCATTTAGCCACCCTCGAAACGCGACCGCCGCGGCCGGGATCGAAACCGCGTCTTTCGGGTCTGCAGCCGAAGCACCGTAACCACTGCACCACGGCGGCGGCCCCAAATAAGCATAGATCAATACAGTAAACATTTGTGGCTTTTACTGCGAGAACAAAGGCGCCCCAGCTTTTTGGTGCGTAAAGAGGTGCCTAAGCTCACAAAAAGTGAGCGGTTCGTCGATCGTGAAGTAGCTATGTCTAAGGCATATTGCTGAATTCTGATAGCGCGCCATTGCGCGGATCGTTGCAGCACAATGCGCAGACGTGGCGTCTAGCTGGGAAGGCCAACATGTCCGTTCTAATAAATGAAAAAGCGTCAAGCGTCTCAACACGCTATAGGCCAGATTACTTCTACTCTCACACCCACGTTTAGAGCAAGCATACATAATCTTGACCTCAGCTATCATCAGTTGGAGCGGCCAGCGCTAGGGGCTGCGGGTTTGGTTACGTTATTACTGATGGCGAGCCAATATTCACGGCCAGCGCTGCCAGCATGCGATAAAGACAGGCCGGGCATTATCGTGGTCGTCCGTTCCATGTGATCAGCAGCCCCCCAGAAAAGATGGCTGCCCCCTGCAAGCGATGGAAGTTCTGGTCTATAGCTTGCAGGTGTGAAATCCTTAAGCGTAATCACCGCTTAAAGATGGAGTATCACTCCGGTGCCATGTCAAGTTAGTCGTCAATATCACGGTGAAGTAGTAAGGGTATGCCGAGTAATTAGAAGTGACAGTGCATAAGGCAAATCAAATGTGCATTAACGATTAATCAAATGTTAAAGCGAATTAAAGTTAAAGAAATGTTAAAGTGAATTAAGGTTATTAAAAATAGAATTGGCGGTGAATCAAACATTAATGTGGATTAAAGGGAATGTGAATTAACAACTCGGCGACCTATTCTCAGTGTGCAAAAGCAGTGGTGATGTCTAGGCGACCGAACGAGAAAGAGTCATAGGAAGTAACAATTCAGTCGACCCAGAACGTCGAAGTAAATTAATGAGTGACTCATGAGAGCATAGACTTTCGCCTGTGCTCTAATTTAATTAAAGGAAGAGTGACTGTTCGTTCGCGAGCTGACGGTCCTATTGTTAACGTAGTAACATCACCGCGCTGAGAAAAGTTGACAGGATGGCAAGAAGCACACGTACGGACAATGGCAGGCAGTCGGAGGCGTTTAGAGCAGACCAGTCGTCCTCAGAACTCACAAAACTGTTGGTTATGGGACGGTGAGGACTGTGTCCCAGCAGAGCCTCCGCGTGCGTGCAGTCATTTTGCGACTGTCTTAACACGTGCGCGGAGAAACAAATATAGTAAAAGCTCTTTAATTAGACCCCCGTTAATTAAAAAAAATCGGATAATTCGGACGTGTTCTCTGGTCCCGGAAAGCATGTGTAATTTAATGGCATCAAACTCTCGTTAATTCGGTCATATTTGGCTGCAGCCCGGTTAATTCGGACAATCCTCGGAGCGCGCCAACCACGAAGCGCCGCAAATGTGCGACGCAAAGGAGCGGAAACGGCTTTCGTGAAGAAGCGAAACGTCCGCGGGCCTTCAGAAAGGCGTGGTCGGCACCCACAGTCTTGCCACAATCGTGTTGTTGACGACTAAAAAGCTTCAGCGGCCGCGGCAAACTTGTTTCGTTTTCGATTTTACTCGGCGCACGCGAACTGCGTGGGTGTTATCTATGGTCTCGTCGATAGCGACTGGGGTCAAAACCTCAAAGCTGCGACAAATAAACGTTCTTTTTCGCCGCGTGTCTTCAGAACTGCGTAGTCGCCATCCATGATTGTGCATTAGCGAGCCAGATTTATTCTGCAGCAGATGCGGTGCTGAGCAGTTTAGTTTCGACTATGGACGTAGGCCGCGTGCGTGCCTTCAGAACTGCGTGGGCGCTGTGATCGTGACCTTAGCGACCAAGGTATCGTCCATAGCGGACGCGGCACTCAGTAGCTTCGTTTTGACTTCGGACAATGCGCGCACAATGTCGCAAAACCCACATGGTGGTAGCTGTTGCAGATGAACAGCTTCAACCGCGGTCGGCATACTGGCATAAAACTCGCTTGCTACATTGTGATGAACGAACTATCAGTTGCCGGTCATTTTTCTGGCGATAACATTATCGTCACATGCGTGTGGTGGTGTTGGCGGTGGCGGTACGTATTAAGGCATGTGTTCAGAGCACGTTTAGGCTTAAGACACGGGGGTCTTGAGCTGCGGTCACATTGTGAACGAAGTCACGAATGGCGAAAATTGCCGCTTTTACACTGCTGTTATGCAGAATAAGTAGTGGCTTTCCGTATTCATCAAGAAAATGAAAATACATTGACGTAATAGACACTTGTTCATTGTTTTCTTATCGGTAATTCGCCATTCGGTTAATTCGGACATTTTTTCCGCTCCCGTGAAATCCGAATTAACGTGCTCTTACTCTAGTAGTTTTCCAGAAAGGCAACACAACATTATCTTATCGCTGAAACTCTTCTGGAAGGCTCTCAATGTTGAAATCAGAAATGAATTTTAAAAATCTGAGCCATGTACACGTCTTTCCGTAAACCTGTGTATGTTTTTCAACTAACAGAGTTAGTTGAACAAGTTATCAACAACACATACTCACTTCGTGCTCAGAACATCGGTCTCACTGTATATATTCGAAGAAGCATTGTAGCTAATGCACTATCTACTACTGAGCCCAATGCTACACTCTCACCTGCCACATGAAAATGGGGCACAAAGACCAGCGTTCTGTCAAAGGAGGCAGTAACTGTGCAAGCATGCAATGAAAGTTAATTCTTGTACTTTCACTGCCAGCGCAGGAACAGATTCGGCAATGAAAACACCGTAACGAGATTACATACACACTGCTATACAGATTTCATGACTAATCAGTGCAAGCATTCCTTGAAGCTACTCGTTCAAAAGGTAAGGCATCGGCGCTATACCATACGACCATACGAATGGCCAAGATTTAGACATGCACTGTCGACGGCTCACAAGCGACAGCTGACTTTTTCTTTTCTTTTTATCGCCGGCACAAGATTCACAATTTCAAGTGCAAAAAGAAATTTAAAGAAGCGCGGCATTGTCGTAAAGTAATGGCCTAAAGCAATGACCTCAGTGTGAGTACAGCATTGTAATGCCCTAAACCATTGACCTCAATGGTCTTGAACGCGCAATGACGCAGGTCTCGTTTATTCAGTACTTACGTCGGCTGCAGACATAAACTGGCCATTTCTTTGCAGTTGTATCTTTTCAGGTTGTATCCGGTCCAATTAGAATGAGAGAAGACAAGCAAATAGATTTAGAAACATGGCTGACCTTTCCTCCTTTCCTTTACGCACATAACTTTTTTTTAATATGTCGTGAGCATCTATAGGGACCGAATTTCAAAGCTTTTATTCTGTTGTAAGTGCTCTTTGTCATCGGCCAGTCGCCTTCGCTAGTGGTACGTCGGTTGGAATTATATCCATTGCGAACTATTGGATGTTTTTTTTATTAATGCGGGTCAAGAACGCCAGTATGCGCATCAACATATAATAAATTTATTTATGAGGGACAATACGAATGAAACTCATACACTTTAAACAGATTTCGCCGAAAGATTACTATCTTTCGCTGATGGAAAATGTATCACTAAAAGAGGGAAATAAAACGGTAAGTAAATGGATCAGATGTGATGCGTGCACATATATAACGCTAACCGTGATTCCAATCAGAGCCGATTAATCTTTAAATACGGCTGCTGGGCTCTCGTGGCTTTTCGTGGGAATGATTTTCAGTTCATGGTGCAAACATTCCTTTTTTTTTACATCGAGCCTGTTTAAGCCGCGCACTGCTCGTCGCGAAAAGATAGACTATAAATGACGTGTGTTGATACAATAACAAAAGCTGCACAAGACCCTTCATGCTTATTCGATAACAGTATTGGCGATGGGCCAACCTACTTCATTGGCTTAGAAAATTATCCCGACACAGGCTCTTAGTTTGTAAAGGCGACGCATATCCATAAGCGACTGAATAAATTTTCGTCGCATACATGTAAATCAAGTGGTGGCAGTCGAATGCACAAAGAAGGATCAAAGGGCATTACTGCAAGTTGAGATTCCCATGTTCTAAGGAAGTGCGACGAGCAGTTAGTGGACTTACTTCGCTGCATGAAGGCTTGCCCTCAGCAAGGGTAATACTGTTCAAGAGAAAGCCTGTCATGACTATGAAGACGCCGTCGACCACGACTTGAACTTGCGTAGGCTGTTCTTCGTGGACAGCGCTACGTATGTGCCGGTAAATATTCAACTGTACCTAGTATTTTCCATGCCTCCGTATATTACTTTTTGGTGGAGGTGCTGGACGTCGAGTAACACGATCATAACATTACACAACTTTGAACACATAACAAAATTTGTCACTCATTTGGCTTTTAGGATAAACCTACGCTTAACATTTCCATAAAATATTTGCTTTCCTCGAAGCAGCTTTTTCAGGCCGGAGCTCTTTTCGGAAGGCCAGCTGTTGGCAAAGTATATTCTTCAGAGTGAATGGTCTTCTATGTGAAAGTAAGAGATTTGCTCGCAATACATTTAATGCTGAGCCATATTTCGCTCACTCAAGGAGGAGATGATGCACATCTTCGTCTGGGTGGCCACAAGAACACTATGAACTAGACGCACGTAAAAGTATAGAAAACTGAGCGAGTTGGTGGGTCAGCGCTGGTTTCTCTTCTTCCCTTACACGTCTTCGTTTGTTGAGTGCGCGCTGAAAACTTTCCACTAGAAGCACGTTTCATCCTGTATATGAAATGTCCCGTAAATGCTGTAATCTTTCACATTTTCTGTTTTCACTCAGGTCTGGCGGAAATTATTATGCACGCAAAATTCGGAGGCCTAATGCACCTCTACGTCATCTAGCTGTTCATTCACAGCCTTCTATGTGACATGTATAGATTATATGGGGGATTATCGAGGCCGCGCCTCTGACGACGCGGTGCCAGCTAATTCAAATCACTAACCATTCATTCCTGAGAAAGGAGCCCTCAACGAGGCGATATCCATCATGGCGTTAATTAGATGCGGGGGTCATCTCACGATTCCCCCGCCGGATTTGCTACTAGTGGGAAGCCACGCTATAAAGAAAGCAAAGAGACAAATACGTAAATTCAACTGGTCATTCTATAACGACATCGATAACGACACGCGCAGCGACTGTAGTGTTATCGTTATCTCTGTTCGGGCCAAGCACTAGTGTGCAGCCCTATGACGTCACTGGTGTAAAGTGATAAAAAGCGGCTGTTGAATAAACACGGGGCTTCTTTTAGGTAGTGACATCGGAGTGGCGTCTGTCTTTCAAGCGCATCGTACCGCTCGGCTCAGAGCGGACACGACAGCGACATTGTGCTGCTTTTCGATGATGTCCGTTTTTCGCCGGATTATCGCTTGAAGCACAAGCCCCGTCTATTGGCCTATCTGTACATACATTTTCTTGGATCGTGCTTTTCCTTTTATAGCGAAAGAGTGTTGTCGCATTGCGTACGTGTTGTGAATAGCGTTGTACACTGTCGCCGTTTATGAAAGGGAACACGCGAGCACGTGGCCTGCGCTCTGCGGCGGCTGCAGCCTACACTGTAAAAAATATTTTGTGAAAAAAACAGAAATTGTCTGGCAGCTCTCTTGCCACAAAATTTCTGTAAAGCTATGTTTTCTATTTTAAAGTTTTCTGTGTTTTAACAGATTTTTTTTTGTTTTACTTTACAGAAGTTTTCTGCATAAACACAATGTTCAGTTTTGCGTTACAGAAAAAACTTGGTTTTCTGTTTTTCTTCTTTCTGTTATTTCACTGTTATTTTCTCTTTTACAGTACAGAAATTTTATGTTTAAAAACATGTTTCAGTTTTCAGACACTGAAAAAAACTGTTTTCTGTTCTCATCTATCTGTTATTTCGCTAATAGTGTCTGTTATCGTTTACAGAAATGTTATCTATAAGTACAATTTCGGATATCGAGTCACAAAGGCTGTGTTTTCTGTTACTGCGCTCCTGCTATTTCATTACTGCATTTTAATTCGGGAACATATTTTTATGCATAAAGATCAACTTATATATATTTTCTTAGAAAAGCATTCCTCAGTACTAAAAAGCAGTTATGTCACTTGTACAAGCGATACGCAAAAATATTTTGTTCAGCCAAATACAATGGCAGAAATACCAATATATTGCGTTTGCATATTCCAAATATATTCAATTTTTAAAAATATTATCTGGGGTTTTACAAGCCAAAACCACGATATGATTATGAGGCGCATCGTAGTGGAGAGCTTCGGAAATTTCGACAACCTGGTGTTTCTAACGTGCACTGACATCGCACAGTACATGGGCCTCTACCATTTCGCCTCTGTCGAAATGCGACCGCCGCGGCCGGGGTCGGACCCGCGACTTTCGGGTAAGCAGCCGAGCACCGGAACCACTGTACTATCGCAGCGGACACTGTGAACTTCTTGGAGCTACACCCGCGAAGTGTTGCTTCCAGCACTCTAGTAAATAACGCAATAAAAACAGGCACGTTTCAGTAGATTCTTTTTTCATGATAAAAGAAACAAATCTTTATTTAAGCACAGGAAATGCTGCATGTAAACAGCTTCAAAATAATGAAAACTGCGTACATGTTGTCACCGTAGATTCAAACTGGTTTGGAAAATGTGTAGATATACCGTATTTACTCGAATCTAGGCTGGCCCTGATTATAAGCCGACCCGCAAAATTCGCAAGGCCAGAAAAAAAAGCTTAATCATTGTACTCGAATCTAAGCCGACCCCCCCCCCCCTCCCCCCACTTTCGCACATCGTTTTTTCGAAAAAAAAAAACTTTGGCTTAGGTCCGAGTAAATATGGTATATTCATAATGACATTGCAAGTTTTTCGTTGCAACACTAAGCATTCATAGTCTCGCCGCGCTTTGATTAAGTTGGTCTTTGTGGTGTGAGGCGGCGCTGCTTCCTTGACTTCTCGACCTTGCTCCCTCTGTCAGGGTTGAGTGCTGCGGTTGCCCTAAAAACGAATAATGGTATTTTTAGGTGCACAAGACTGTTGCATGACTATGCTGAACATAATGGACCACACTGAGAACAACAATGATTAGGTTGGTAGAGCGCTCAAGAAACCCTCGCATTGCCTCTTTAAGGTGTGTGTGGAATCAGTTAAAAAAACCTCATGATCCAGATGGAGATTCATTTCTATAAAATGCATTATGGCTCATACAATGTCATTTATTGCAGTGTAAGGACTTTAAAGGAAATAATGCTCCTCACAGAGCAAGGTTCACGTGCTTTTAAACACTCACCCAAATACAATAAAAGCTCATTAATTCGCATTTCACGGGCCCGGAAAAAACGTCTGAATTAACGGAATGCCCAATTATCGAGAGTATCAAGCAAAAAATAAACAAATGACTATTATATCAATGTATTTTCTTTTTCTTGATGAATGCGCAAATCCAGTACCTGTTTTGCACAAGAGTAAAAGCCACAATTTCTGTCATTAGGTCCATCGTTCACAATGAGACAGCGGCCCAAGACCCCGTGTATTAAGCCGAAACGTTTTCTCAACCCATCCCTTATTACGTACCTCCGCGAGCAACATCACCACGCCCACGTGATGATCATTTTGTCGCCAAAAAATTGGTCGGCAACTGATCGTTTGTCCGTCGGAATGTAACAAGCGAGTGTTATGTGAACTTGCGGAGTGCAGCTGAAGGTCCTCACCTTCAAAAGCTTCCACCATGTATGAGCTTTGTGACATTGTGCGCGCATAGCCCAAAGTCGAAACAAAGCTACCATGCTATTAAACAAAATAAAGGTGTTATTAAACAATGCATGTGCTTGCTGGGACCCGAGAACACCGCCGAACTATCCGATTTTTTTTAAGTGCACACGCATGATTGCATGGTAGGCACTATGGGTTTCACAATTTCGATTTGCTAAAAATTACACTGAAACCATTGTAGCGCGATAGAACCGGACAAAGTGGATTATGGGACACCACAGGCACAATTTTCACCACGGATTTTATGGCATTGCCCCAGACAATCAGGGAAAGAACATACTCATCCTAAAGCGCATGCGTGCACATGTTCTCCATTGCAAACAATAAGAGATATGAAAAAGTCGTGTGGAGCTATAGATGCCAAATAAACTTATAGAACTGTCGCTGATGCAATTTGTGCCCATTTTGCTTACAGGGAATTCTCGCTTGATTGCACGTCAGTCCTTTGTTTATTATGTCTCTTTCTCCCCTCTGCGTTGTGCTCACAATTATGGTATACCAACTAGCCCGGACACACAGCTTGCTCCGGCAGCAGAACTGCATAAAAAAGTGCTATCTCTTATTTAAATTAATGAAAATTTTCATGTTACTTGGTGCCCCTTCGAAATCCTCATTAAACAGTGATTAAAAATACTTCACACGTCAACCGTTCCATATACTAACGTTATTACTTAAAATCTTTCATGACCACTCAGGATTCCCGTAGACGGTTTTACACTTAAGCTGAACATTTCCACTTAGTCATACCCTCCATCAGAACCGTCATTGACTTAGCCAAATGGGAGTGTAGTATCAGATATTGGAAATTCCCAAGTACTTGTCTACTTTTGTACTATCTAATATGGCTTTATCTAAGTTAGTTGCATGAATCTTGTTGAAAAAGTCAGAAAAATCACATTATGTTTTACCTTTGCGTGAACACCAGGGTTAGGCTGACCTCCTTGCGGTATTCAATGGTAAAGGCGAAGTGTGTAAGGAACATCAACTTGAATGCCTGGCACCGTGTGGTGGATTCGATCACAGCTTGGGTATCAATACAGATGGTAAATACCCCGGAAGTCAAAAAGTTCTCTCCTGGAACAAAATATTTCCTGTTTAGAAATATTCAGCAATATATTGCAACTATCCATAACAATACCTTTGGCATTGATGAAAGGGGAGCACGGCACGTCTCCGACGTGATCTTCACTTGTACTTGCCTGCAATAATAAAGGTTATGAAGTTAATTATGCGATAAGTAGCCATTAAAACTCCTGTACCCTGGAGTTCGAACAAGCGTACGAAGACAATTAAAAAGTTAGACAATATTTTTTATCGAACTACATGCATTGTAGATGTGATATAAAATAAAAATAAATGCTCTCAATAATAGAAGGTAAATTAAAGCAGCTAACAATTTGAGGAGCAGGCCACTGTGAAATAATCATCTTACCTTCTGGCAGCTCGAGATGCAGCACCACCTTAGGGCACTATACATCAGTGCCAACTTAGTGTAATCCATTTTGTTGTGTCTTAGTGCAGGTAATTTGGGCTTCCATGACACAAAACCATATTTGAAAAAAACACAAATCCTTTTGGGCTCTTCGTTTTCTTTAGAGTCCTATTTTCGTCCTCGGTATCTCGTAGCTCTAGCTCAGAGAAGGAACTCTCGGAACACTTTTCTGTGCTGTTCCAATGGGCACTTCATGCAGAATGCATTCATGTTTTTGCGCAGTGCGGCATACTTCATGAAACGTGGCACTGTCGTCTTGGTGGTACGACAGAGACTGCAGACGTACATCGCTGAAATAAATAAAAAAACCGCAATTACCGAAAGAAATAGAAAAGTTTGTTATAACGGTGAGCACTTCTTTAAAGCTCTAAAGAGAAAGGAAAGGAGGCTAATGCCTGACTGTAACAATAATATCTGGGGTTTAACGTCCCAAAACCACGATATGATTATGAGAGACGCCGTAGTGGAGGGCTCCGGAAATTTCGACCACCTGGGGTTCTTTAACGTGCACCTAAAGCTAAGTACACGGGCCTCAAACATTTTCGCCTCCATCGAAAATGCAGCCGCCGCGGCCGGGATTCAATCCCGCGACCTTCGGGTCAGCAGTCCAGTGCCATAAGCACTAGACCACCGTGGCGGGGCGCCTGAATGTAACAAACATTTTTGCCAATTCAGAGAGAATGAATCTCTAACATTAAATGCTATACCTAATTGAAACATATTCCTAATGCTTTCAAAAAGCCTTTAAAGGCATGCGCATTTGCACGGACGTGAGGCTAAGCACGCAGACGAATAACACCAGAGCACGTGGGCGCGCTTAGTGAACCTCCATTGCAGAAAGTGTTTACGCAAGAATCAACTATGCATGCGCAATGACGTTCGCAATGACGGTTGCTTCGCGTCGACTATTTCATTATTTGGGCTCGCGAGCCACCAAGTTGCGATTACCGTCACACTTTTTCGTTTCCAGGAATCTATTTATAAAGGGCACGTGGTGGGGAATTTCGTCCAATGATCTGTATCAATATGGGAAAACTTGCCACCTGAGATGGAGCAAAATGTCCTTCGTTTTATGAAAAGGAGTGGGTCAATTGGTTTTTATTTTTACTGATAAACTCCTTCGAGTTGGGCTAAGCCATTGGGCCAGAAGACGAGTTGCACCTGCCTGCAGGGCCGTAGCCAGAAATTCTTTTCGGGGGAGGGGTTCAACCGCTCTTTATGTATGTTCGTGCGTGCATATTTAGACATGCAGAATCTAAAATTAATTGGGGGGGGGGGGTTGAACTCCCAGCCTGGTGCGCCAATTCCTGCCTATTACGTGCTGTAAACTATACATAGCATGAAATTTGCTTCTCCGCAAAAGAGCAACACAATATATATGTTCAAAATCTATAGAATATTGTGAATGTCTACAAATCGCAGAACATTTCTAATGAGCAATCCGCTTCATTCAAGGAGTGATGCGCTTAAAGGAGTAGATGTTATTTGTTCAGTGGTAATATTAGCGTAATTACAGTTTGTTTCGCATGGCGTCATTTGGCAGGAAACAGCAACGTCAAATAAAGAAAGCCCATCTGTCGCGGTAGCATGGCTGGCAAAACACACAGGCCATTCCATCATATGCCAGTCGTCTGATCAGTTCGGGAACCGCTGTTATCTGCCAAGCTGCCCTTTTTGTGGCCTACACGTCGATAGGGCGGAGGTATATAACGGATGTCCTAAAGCTGTCGACTAAAACGTGCGCATGTCTTTTTTTTTTTTTCAGACGCCCTAAACCTCACGCGCGACAGAACGTGCGCCTCAAAGAGCTAAAAAATTTGTCGTTCAGCGACGAACACATCTCGTACACACATCTCGAACACACTTGGTTGCGTCATTCAAAATTTGTGTCGGTACTTTTGTTCGACCATGGAAGTCTAATACCTACTGCCGCCAAGCACTGGTGAACAAAACGGGCGAGAGCCAACGAAAGATTCATTCGCCCTTCAATACGCCACTAAAAACAAAGTCCGCCTCTCTGGAAATCGGGATTCTTTAAAGGTAGTCACGATCGATGTCCACAATAAGCCTTCACGCGCGGCTAGAAGAGCGGCGTCGGCGTTGGTACTCTGAAAGATCACATGTGACATGTGCCACGATTCACCGCCTGTACTACGAGCGCACTTGAGCCCACTTTCCAGGGGTATTCACGGCTTCACGCCGTTGTGTGTAAACCACGGATAACAACCGCGTATCTAACATGAGCTTCAGCAGGGAACACGCCAATCCGAAACGCGCCGAGTTTCTCCTACTGAGGAGAAGACGTGCTCCACCGCAACGCAGGCGGAATGCGATGACGCGAGGTAGCGCGTGTACACGTCAAGCCTGTGCCCCATTGGCTAGTAAATCGAGGTATCAGTTTACCGAGTGGATGTGCCCCACACGTCCATTCGGTAAACTAGGTTTACCTAGGTTATCTATCTTTCGCCAGGAACTTAAAGCTTCGTAAGGAAGGTCATCCAATGATCCTACGCCAAGAAGCTATGCGTTCGCACATTCCCGCCAGCAATGTTCAAGATACACAGCATTATACAACCAAGCAGAACTTATCGTGCAATGACCACTACAAAACACTAAACGCCGTACACCAAGCCACAACATCATTGCTCAGGGCCATGTTCACTATGCAGGAGTAAGCTACACGTAGATAAACACACAAAAAAAGGAAACGTTTGCACTTTAATTAAAAAAAGAAAGAATTATATGCTCTGTAACGTCGCTCGGTTAGCTGAGTTGAGTTATACGCACTTCATTAGTTTTTAAAGGAAGTCGGGCCAAGCATCAAGAAAAAAATAGGTGCAGAAACACAGAATACACAGGTTTGATGTAATAAAGAAAAAAAAGCGGGTAAGGTGAACAAATACCTCTCATTATTCTGTACAGCGAAACCTCGTTAATGGCTACCCACAGAGAACGCACATGAAGTGCGCTGCGAACGCTGTAGTATGCGCTCCGCAACCGTCCAAGTACAAATTAGCATACCTTGACATACGCTGCCGCTACCAGCAAAGAAATAAATGTGGTACAACAGCAGGCGTTCCCTCAAGCACCCACTTACAAGGCCTCTTCAGTGTTTCTACCAGAGCATGGAAGGAATTCCGGCTCTCGCACAACGTTGTGGTCGCACGCATTGCCGACGCAAAGCTGAATTAGAAACTACGCGAGAGCGAATTTCGAAAGCGGGCAGGCATATCAACGAGTCTTGTTGTAAGGAAGTCTAGTGAGAAGCAAACCACTCACCTTTCAATGACAGACGCCCAAAAAGCAGGAGCAGGAGGGTGCCGTAGCCGCGCTTTACAATGCAGCCATGCGTAGCCGCGCTTCGACGTGAGCGGTAGCCATCTTGTAAATGCAGGGGCCCGCGAGGCATGAACGTAGAACCGCAGAAAAGGCTCTCAATATTAATCAATCAAAATAGCATTGTGGGAGAAACCAGAACAACATGAAATGTTATTTCATGGACATTTGTAATGTTTGAACTATTTAAAACTGTGGAGGTTCTATGTTGAGTCGTTTGTTTTGCTGAAGGTCACGAATAACAGGAAATTTCGGTTTCTCTGTTTAACAGATTTCCTTCATGGCACATTTACAGAAAGTTTCTTTCGCGGTACAGAAATTTCATGTATTTTATCTGTAAATTTACAACTATTTTTTGCAGTGTACAGCAGCATCAACCGACAGCTAAAGAAAGCACGTCCGCTTTTGGCGGCATCGCCCGTTGCGAGACCGGAGCGGGAGCGTAATCTAGCAGCGCTTGTCCAACGCCCACGACTCGTTATTTTGTTCGCCAATAGATGACGCCAAAAGCGGACGTGCTTTCTTTAGCTGTCGGTTGATACTGCTGTAGGCTGCAGCCGTCGCAGAGCGCAGGCCACGCGCTCGCGTGTTTCCTTTCATAAACGGCGACAATGTACATTCTGGAACGTATGGGCGAACACGATTACTAAAAACAATTTCTGGGGTTTAGCGTGCCAAAACCACGATATGGTTATGAGAGACGCCGTAGTGGAGGACTTCGCAAAGTTCGACCGCCTGGGGTTCTTTAACGTGCACCTAAATCTAAGCACACGGGCCTCAAGCATCTTCGCCTCCATCGAAAATGCGGCAGCCGCGGCCGGGATTCGATCCCGTGATCTGCGGGTCAGCAGGAGAGCGCCATAACCACTAGACCACCGTGGCGGGTCACCTGGGGTTCTTTAAAGGCACTGACATCGCACTGAACACGGGCCTCTAGCAATTCGCCTCCATTGAATTGCGACCGCCACGACGGGGATCGAACCCATGACTTTCGATTCAGCAGACGAGCACCGGAACCACTGGGCCACCTAGGCGGACAGAGCCCAATTGCTCGGGAATGTAGGACGGTCACAGTGCAAATAGAGGACGGAATTGACCAGTGAGGTAAGATACGACGGCTGACAACTGAATTCTCCCGCTACCATTTTTATTGCAGCGTTGTAAATAAATATACTAAAGGGTTAGATACTCAGCACATTTTAGGCAGTGCTTGTTTCCTTACTGTGACTACAACTTGACAATGATGAGTGCGCCACACTTTGTTATGCATGGGTCGTTGCAGACATGCTGAAAGCTAAATACGCCACAAAATTATGTGAAGCTGCAAAGCTGCAATACTGCAGCTACAGGGGCACCGATGCACGATGGCGTGGTATACAATGACTCCTATAAAATTTGACCCACTCATTCGGGTGCTGTAATCTCCATACACGTTCGGTTCCCTGAAGCGTCTGACATGAACATGCATTTCTCCAGCGCAGCTTAATCCTTATATCGGTGCGGTGACTTGTTCGTCCTGCATTACGGAACAGATAAACAGATGCGTGTGCGTGGCGACATCCAAAGGAGTAAAGGCGTTCCATTGCGTGCACCTACGTTGTTCATAGCCATATAAAAAACGGCATAAAACATTTGCGTATAAAGTTGCAGGTTCATTAACACCTGCGAATTCATATAATTTGCCCAGGAGCTCCCGGTCGCCTAAGCATGCAATCATCTCAAGTTAATCTTTAATCTTCTGCGTTTTCTTCCCCATCTCTCACCCTCCCGCTTAGAGAGGAAATAATATGTTGTTACATGGGCATGCAGGATCGCCTTTGTTGTTTTCGGCGACGTGATCATTTCTTTTTGGCTCGTTGCTGTCGCCATTACTGCTGCTATAGTTATCGTTGAGATCGTGGATGCCGTTGCGTCATCCCCATTTCTTGCTGTCCTTTTTGCGCAAGCAGTGACAGTAATCACCTGTCATTATTTCGCAAATTCTTCCTTTCACAACGTGCGTTCGCCAACACTCGCACTCTTTTAAAGGGACACTAAAGAGCAAAACGATTTTTCTCGTATTAGTAAACTACTCTTTCACGATACCAAAAACACCACGCTTGCTGCTAGAAGACGCTTAGTAAGCGAGAAATCGCGCAAAAATAAAATGTGGGTGACGACGGCACCTTGAAGTTTCCGCTCCATTCGCCGTGACGTCACATATTTTGACGGCGTTTACTAGGGCATACGTAGTTTCTAAACGGTAAAAATGACGTACACTGTCCTCTGAGGGGGTCATAGAGGGAACATACCAAGTTTAAGGAAATTTTGTTGAGCCAATGGCGCCAAAATACGATAAGTACATTTGAAATCCGTGACGTTACGCGCGGAGATTATGGCGCGAAATTTAAAAACGAGACTTCGAACTTCATTTTGTCCTTCATTAATACACCTATGATGGTGAAATTAACGACATTATAGTTCTGAGAGTACACTTTATCAATCTAAACCGATTCGTTGTTTCTCTTTAGTGTCCCTTTAACAGGACGAATGACTGGTTTTTCGAACAGCTCAGCTCTTCCTCTTTATAAAAAGGGCACCTAAATGTTTTGCAATATGTCAGGACCGTATGCCATCGTCATGAAGCACGGATCCCTGTAAAACCGCCACCGCGTTTGCGGACTTCCGCACGTTCCTTACAAGGTTTGTGTCTTGCTAGGGTGGTTCTTTGGGCTTGTTGGCGGTTCATTACAAGCAGTGGACATGGCATGTTGTGGACGAGGACAACTGAAGTGACAGCTGGGACATGCTTGGCCCTAGTAGTCGAGTATGACCGTGGCATCGCACATAATGCGTAAGTTCCTAGGTTCCCTTCGCTCTCAGCAACAAGAACAACAACAACGACGACGACGATAATAATAATAATGATAATAATAATAATAATAATAATAATAATAATAATAATAATTTGTTAGCGGCGCGCATGCCACCCTCCCTTTACAATGCCCTTGGGATATGCTAACTCGTCGCTGGCGCTGCTTTTCGTGTGGTCCGTGTTAGTGAAAACCAATACTAAATCTCTTATGTGGAATAATATTTTGCGAGATTAACTGACGCTGGCTGTACTTTACATTACTCGCAGTGCATTGGCTGCTCTGCGTGCTCCCGTCCAGAGGGACAATAAGATTACACCATTTCCCGCTAAAGGGGACCATGAGGCGATGCGAAGCCGGTGCACTTGCACGATCGCGTTCCGTTGGCGTTCTTTGGGCATGCTACCGACCTCGCGTCGTGGAACGCGAAGAGGAACGCTACGCGCGTCTTGTCTTCCCTCTAGCCTGGCCGTTAATTCTCACAGGGCGAGCGGGGAACGCAGTCGGCAGGCATGCGAGAGGGGGGCAGCGTAGGAGAGGAGAGAGAGGGGGGAGGGGACGCGCATGCGCTGGTGCTCATCGCGGCGTTGCGCAGGAGAGAATTTCGGCATGTCTAGCCCGCGTTTCAGAGAAAGAGTGGAAAGGAAGAGGGGAAAGGGAAGTGGAGAGGGGGAAGGGGAAAGAAGAGGTGGAGAGGGGGCGGGGAGAGGGGAAGTGGAGAGAGGAAGAAGAGAGGGGGAGGGGAAGTGGAGAGGGTATGCGCATGCGCAGTAAGGGTGGTCACGCCGCACACCACCACCACCACCACCACCGGATTGAACTCCGCCATAAGATACTTCGCATCTAAAAGAGCATCGCATAAGGATTGAAACATAGGCAGAGACATTGCAGGAAGTACAGCTTAAGATGGGATCGGGCTAAAGATAAAGCGACTGCACAGCACCTGCCAGTGCTGACAGGGGTCATCGGTTTAGCAGTACTTAACGCAAGCTTTCTCGTTGAAAGGCTTGACATATATCAAACTGCCCGTCTTGACGTCAGACTGCTGAGTCAAAACCGCATCGTAGATTGAAATAATAAAGGAACACGAAAGCATGCGTTTACATCTTAAGGCTTCGTGTAAGTGCCGCGACGCTTGCAGAACCACTCAAAATTAAAAAAAAAACGAAAAGTATCTTTAGTTCTTCATCAGCATAGTTATTTATGTGGCTGTTTTGTTGTGTTAATACATACATACATACATACATACATACATACATACATACATACATACATACATACATACATACATACATACATACATACATACATACATACATACATACATACATACATACATACATACATAGGAAGGACGACGGAAAATAATCCCGTGGGCCCCAAAAACAAGCCATGCAGGAAAAACCCCCAAAAATCAAGCCATGCAGGAAAAAAAAATTCTCCAACGGTCACAGAAAAAACGCCAGGCCTACGCTGAAACCGCAGCACAGTCACAGCGAAAACTGGAAGAGCGGCATTTCTAGAGCCCGTTGCAAGCTCTATTGATGCTACTAATACAAGTACACTAGCAAGGCACCCACTACGCCATAAATCACAATTTTTGTGAAGTTGGTAAGCACCTACTAAGCCATTATTCGTCATTCTGCGGAGAAGCGAGGCACCAGCTACACGTCTGTAAGGCATTATGTGCACTTTGTTGACGCGACGATTGATGACGATGAAGAATTATGGCTCAGCCCTTTGTAATGGGTTGGAAGCTTTAAACGGCCCACCAGTTATGTAAATTGCATTGGGTGACGCCCGGTCGCTATTTCCCTCTCCCGTCATGCTGTATAACATACGCTGACGTGGGAGAGAGACGGGGGGGGGGGGGCGAAGAACTTTACTGAAACCCCGAGGAAATGGATCATGCGCTTATGGGCTTCCTTGGCAACCAATACAAGTGCACTTGCGAGGAACTCACTACGCTCTAAATCATTGTAATTTTACTGAGACCCCGAGGAAATGCATCATGCGCTTATGGGCTTCCTTGGCAACCATGGAGGAATCCTCCATGTTGGCAACCAATACAAGGGCACTTGCGAGGAACCCACTACGCTATAAATCATTGTAATTTTTGAGAAGTAGGGCAGCAGGCACTGTGCCATTTTTCGTCATTCTACGCAGAGCCGTGGTGCCTGCTAAACGCATGTAAGGCATTATGCGCACTTTGTTGATGCTGTGCCTGATGACGACGAAGAATTATGGCAGAACCCTTTGTAATGGGTTGGAAGCATTCAACAACCTACTCGTTGCGCAATTCGCATTTTGTGACGCCTGGTTATAGAATTCGCGTTGTGCGACGCTTGGTGCTTATTTTACTCTTCTACCACGCTATATTGCATATGCTAATGTGGTTCCTTCCCGACATGAAGCCTGTATAGGACCTTTTTGCAAAGCAGTTTCAAGCACCAGCATGGCTCAGAGGTTGAATACTGGGCTCCCACGCAGAGGGCCCAGGTTCGAACCTCGTTCCATCCTGGAATTTTTTTCTTATTTCGTTTTTTTTTTTCTTATTTCGAGCGATACTGGTTACGGACACCGGCGGCGGCGGCGGACAACTACGGCGCCAAAAACGGCCGGTGAAATTATCACATAACAGCTTTCGCTGTAAAAGGGGGTGCCGCAAGTGATGAAGTAGGCCGGATTAACGATGACTTATAAACTCACCGGAGCAAAGGAATAGAAAAGAAGGTTTAAATGTGACATGACGTCCTCCATCATTTGGTTGCTTTAATTCATCGTTATTCTGTAATTCTCAGTCAATATAATGCCTTATATAGACCGTACTTAAATGAAATGAAGCATCATAAGGGACGTGCATTCGACCTCTGCAAGTTATCCCCTGACTAATTCTTTCTAAGGATGTAAGCGATTTATACGCATGTCAGCAGAATCTTTTTTTGTGTGTGTTTAAGGAGAGGTTGGTGCCTATACATGGCTCCGGCTACTCCTCTTCCCTTACTTATTAATTAGCGTCACGAACTTATAAATAAAAGTAGACTTACGGCAATGTCCTTTTAAAAGGAAGGTTCTTACGTCATGCATGATGTCCACGTGTCGACAACAATGTTCACACACAAGACACACAAGAAACGTTCGCACTTTGCGAAAGAGTTCATCTCACAGTCCTTTGTATAATGCGATCACACAACAGTCACTGGGCCCTTGCCCGCACTTTAAACACAGCTGTCTTGAATCACAAGAGGCAACGCGAAACATGTGACCAGAAGTATCTCAATGTGAAGAATTACAAATGTGAATCAGTATCTTTTTTATATTTCCGACTCTTCTAAAAACTGTACTAGGGCGCGTGCAGCAATGTTTTGATAGGTTTCTGTTGGCCATGGACCCAACACTTTTGCTAATGATAGCGGCCGTCTATCCAATCTGTTTAGTTTTTCTACGATTTTTTTACGGGGAACAGCATAATTTTTGCAGTGTAGAAGGAGGTGTTCTAAGTCTTCTTCCGCCACTTCACATGTACATGTGGCGCAGTTAGTTTTTCTTATCCTATATAGGAAGCTCTTAGTGTAGGCAGTGCCTAGACGAAGTCTGTGAATTACTGTTTCTACAGAACGGCTAATTTTAATCGGAATTTGAAATTCCATTCCAGGATAGATTGTACATAATTGAGAGTTTTGAGCTCCGTTCGCGAACCAAGTCTCTTTGGGCAATCGACCACATAGTTCGTTCAAGAAACATCGTGCATCACTCGCCATTCTTTAAGTACATACATATAGCTGTAATTACACAGGCGAAGCGAACGATGACGGTCGGGAATGAAGAGTTCGAGCGGCTAAGCCGTAAGCAGAAACATCCAAGTTGTGCGCGTAGTGCTCTACAATTCAGCTACTGCGCTGATGACCCCTTTTCCATCTGCTTTCTTGGATGTTAAGGGAAGATGCACATGTTATTTACGTGTACATGTTATGTACATGTTGTGTTAGTGAATGCTGACAATGCAAGTCGATGAGTCGGGATAGGTCGATGAGGAACACCTTTTTGACGAAAGATTCGAATAAGTTTAGACTCTAGCGTCGAGTGAAAGGTGCCACGAATAAGTACAGCGTCTGCACTATATAATGCGTATATTCCCACATAAACGCAGCGGGTCCTTCTTGGCAAAATCTACAAGCTAACGGCTACAGCGAAGGCTTAACTATATCAGCTAGGCTTGGCCGAATTCAGCCTTTGAAGCAGCCAATAGCCTTCAGCAACGTCATCTCATGTGGAGTCTACGCTTCCGCGGCCTAGTACTAAGGTAGCCTTGCCTGGATGACAGACGGGCAGGGCACACGTTAAGCCAGTTACCTGCATACGTAAACGCAGCTCATACTGCAAGGCACGAAAAAGCCGCAGTGTGGCGTCACCTTCCTTCCAAGAGTAATCTAACTGATTTTACCGCGGCTTTGTGTTCTTAAAAGTCATACGCGGTACGTTTGTTTATAGGGGTGACATTCTCGTAGCCTATAGCATGTAGCTCGTCCGCCATTTTCAAAAAAGAAGGAAACCGTGAGAGAGCATGCCGGACAGGCGAGAGACAAGCTCGAAAAGGACAGAAAAACAATAAGAAGAAGAAAAGAAAGGTCTTTCATTGTGCCATCGTATGGATTTCTCGTGACATCATCTTGCTTTTCCGCAGCAGCTGCATGACCATATGCTTTCGCTGAGGAGTCTGGCATAGCGTTTTAATTTTTGTCACCGTGCTTACAGCACGGCGCTTTTCTATAAAGCTGCCGAAAACGAAGAGAACAAGTTTTAGTTAAACACGTTATAGCGGCTATGTCGGAATATGATCACTTCATATCGGCACAGACAAAATTACAGGCCGCATTGCTATCTAAGAAAACTATTATTGGCTTTGTATATATATATATATATATATATATATATATATATATATATATATATATATCCTTCCTCACAGTGCAAGAATTTTGTGAACTAGACGTGCTGGCACTACTTCTCCCAGTGTTCCTTTTGTTTTCTCCGTTCAAGACATCATTTTGTTTACCACCCTTTCTACCTTTCCATTATACATTCGTGATGAGGGAAGGGATCGCTTCGAATGTCCAACACTCCCCTTCTCCTAAAGGCGTTCGTACAGAACTTCGGCACGACAAACTTTACGACGAAGTCATAGTTAACATCACATTTCCTTACAGAAATAATTAGTGGTGAAGTCAAAATAAAAAAAAAGTAAACCTCGTCCGCTATTTCTGGTTTGCGAGTATTAAGGCGCTTGGTGACAACAGCGTTAGCAACGCTTGCTTTCAGTGGCGTCGTTATGTGCGTGCTATTTTTGGGCCCAACTGACGTCCAACGCGTCGTCGGTGATATGTTCCCATTGTATATGAATCATCCAGTGTGACAATTCTGCCGAACATATACGTTCATCGCGCGGTTACGGATGCTGCTGGCCCTGACTGCATACGAACCCAGAGCAACGCACCGATGTTCACCACCTACTTCGAACTTGTCCAGGCACACGACATACCCGAAAGCTCTCGCTCAGACGCTCTGGCATATCAGAATCTAGCGCACACGCAAGACAAGAAACAAGTGACAATCGACCTGTCACTTATCACTTGTTTCTTGTCTTATGTGTGCGCTAGATACTGAAATAGAATACCAACATGCCCAAACTTACGTGATTTCAAGTTACAGCTCTGGCATATTCGCAGTGACCGGCATGCTGACATGAGCGCACGGTTTCAAGATGATCCTCCACCCCAGTATATATATATACGTTAGCAAACTTCATCCACGAGCCGGGGTTTAAAGGGGTCCTGAACCACTTTTCCAGGTAATTATCGAATGACCTCAGTGTCAGAGTTTATTGACTCACGAATCGATTGCCACAAAATGTCTTCGAATCCGTCAAGAACGAGCGGAGTTACAGGAGTTTATTGCACGCTTTAAAGCGCTTTCTCTCTTCTTTCATCCCGACATGCGCGCTCGAGCTACACAGGGAGGGATGGCACGGGGGAAGGGGTTACGTCAGCGCGTGTCATGACCTTGAGCGTGCGTGATGAAACGCGATCGCTCTTTCCCGTTGTGATCCCTAAGGCTCGAGTAGGGCTATTGGGCAGTGTTAGCAGACTATGGAGCGCAGCGCCGGCACGTGGAGGCACCCTGTGGCAAGAAGCGCATCTAATTCAAACGCCGCTCTTGATTTATGTCGGTTATTGGCCAAAAGCATGCTATCTGCTGTTCGACGTCAAACAGCAAGGCGCTGGCAGCTCCGAAGAGAGTGAGCACAGGCCTCTGTACGAAAAGAGGGCGCCTGAGAAAATGGCAACATCGCGCTCCGCTTCTGAACTCTCCTTGCCGTGCACGACTGCAAGATTTGGCTGAGTGTCTGCCATCCGCAGGATGTGTTTTTTTCACCAAGCCCAAGGGTTGGTTCATGACCCCTTTAAATCGTTTGCGTAAGTTCCCTTTATTAAGGCGAAAGCCTGAAGTGCCTCATCAGACGGTGACCTTGAAAATGGGGCGTGCGGTACAGAAACTGCGGCTGCACTCGGTCGGCGAGAGCGGATGGCGGAGCTTGGTTGATTTTGTGACGTCATCATATGATGCCACAGATCGCCGAAATCTGTCATGACAGGATGTCATATTACGACGTCATCACATGACATTGTCACTTGGTCAAAGGTGGGCCGATCCCGGAGGCAGCGTAACGCCACGTGAGGTGCACAATTGTAACAACGCAACGCAAAGTTTTGATAAGGCACTACGTAAGGTTCGGAAAGCTAGGGGGAGGGTGGATCAATAGCATCGACTGAAAAGGAATAGAAGAAAAAGAACATTCAAGCACGGGTTAATTCTTGGCCAATCCCCAAGGGTGGGTATGTGCCATATTACTGGGACAACAACAAAAGGTTAGCGTTCAACGAAGGACCAGGAAAACATTCAAGGAAGGGTTCAATGAAGGGACAAGGAAGGTGAAGAGGCTTTCACCTTGATGTGTCTCAGGAAGGACCTTAGGACCCTGGCAATTTTTATCACCATGGCCTTAGGGCAGGCCATCTCGAATTAGAAAATAACTTGTTATCTATTGTCAACAGGCACCTGAGGATGGCTTCCTGTTCTGAGGTATTATCGCTCTTTTCGTGCTGTCATACCAGGATTAGCTTCACGGGCGTGTAGATAGGGGGGGGGGGGCTGTCTACGTGAAAGTGTGTGCAGAATGTTGTATATGAACAAATAGATTGCCCCACCCCCTCCTACGCCTACATGCCAGAAGTTATATACAGACTTCCGAGCACGCATATTTTCTACAGCTTCACAAATACAGGTAGAATGGCGTTCGGATTGTGTAGAAATCGCCACTTATACAGGAGAGTTTAACGTGATGCATACTTCACACACTCCTAACAAAGTGCGGTATACTACAGAATAGCTGGAGCTGTACAGGGTGCTCTTTTTTACACAACGTGGATTTTTTTATTAAAATGTTATGACAGGAGGGCGCCTGTCGTCCTCGCAGACAAACTCTACGTCGAGGCGGGAATACATTGACGCTGCCGAAGTTACACTGAAAATACTAATTAACACAAACTCGTTAACTAACTTTTCAATTGTCCACTTGGGGGCAGCTGTTTATATGGAAAAGCCACAGGGTGTAACAATATACGTATGACATATTCATTTTTCGGAAATGCAAAACGTCGCACGTAATTTGAGATACTCAGCATAAGATTTCAAGGCCCCGTAGAGCCCGGAACGCAGTAAAGGCGGCCGCTGTGTTGTGTCAGATGGGAACGCCGCCCGTGGCGATAGGTGACTGGACTTGAGACACTGCTGTGTGTTCACAAAACCGTTGTTTGCCCAAGCACGTAGATTATTAGTTTGTTTCTCGATCATAGATGTGAAGCAGCGCTGCATAATTCCAACAAGACAGGAACGAACTTGACGATCCCGTTTGTTATAATAATAATAATTTCTGGGGTTTTATGTGCCAAAATCACGCACCATCACGTTTGGGGGCCCAGTAAATTTTGCGACGTGATTATTATGGCACTTAGTCAATCCGACATGTACAGTCGCTCGGCAACTTCAACCAACGGACGAATCATGTCGCAAAGCCGCTAAACCACATTTCAATTTGCCGTGACACACATCACAAGCCCCTGCGAGACGTTGCCTCCTGTGCAGGATAGCAAACCAGACTTTCATCTGGCTAACCTTCCTGCTTCCCTCTATTTCTTGCGAAAACAAATAATGACGGCCACTTTCGACCTGCTTGATAAAACTTCCGCGATGACTGGCTTCAATTCGATTGCGGCTCACGAGAGACAGGAAGGCCTGCCGGTGCCACCGCGTGCGTGCCCAGCGGTCTTTACTCCGATTCGGGTTGAGGCCCCGTAATCACATCTGACTTAGTTCAAGTGCTTCGGGTTTATTCACTATAGGTGTGACCTAGAAGCCTAATATAATAGGACCTAAATTAAGACAGGGAAACGAGAAGTTGAATATCCGTTGCGGGAGAGTCTGTACCACCGTTACAACGACGCGTGTCTACAGATATTTTGAAGAAGAAAATGAAAATAACAATAAAGCACCATTTCGTTCAATATGGGGCTATGTAAGGACACACGCATGCATATAATTTATTTCCGTTCGTCTGTGCTTGTTTCGCTTAAGGCCTTGTTGTCCATTACAAAATAATGTGCAACGAAACATTTGTACGGAGCCTCCTATGCTCGGCTGTTCATTCAGTTTCTTAACAGGACTTCAGCTTAGCTGGGTTTGCTAAACCTGTACTTTTTTGGGACGCAACACGTGTGCGTGTGTGTGCGTGTACGTGTGTGCGTGTACGTGTGCGTGTGCGTGTGTGTGTGCTTGTGTATGTGTGTGGGCGTACGTGCGCACACGTGTCAGAGACTTATGTGTCATCCTAATTGTAGGCCTATTCTTGCGCCCCAAAGTTATATTTAGCGTTAAATTTCGCTTTGGCGCAGTACCTTGCTGATTTTATAGAAATGTCTACTTCAAATACACAAGACGAAGATTGTCACTGAGCACGTTCTCAAATGCAGCATAAGGCGCGCGTTGCACGCTAAGCTGCGAGCTAAATGTGCGGACCGAGCTAGCGATAAACTCGCAGCATTTGCCACAATATGCGTCGCGTGAACTTCGCGTGATTGCTTATAGTACAACTCTTTCACACAATGCGAAGAGCAAACAAAGCGAGAGATGCTATGAGAAAGAAAACGTGTTCGAAAGCGAACAAAAATATTCCGGGACTTTGACAAGACGCGCTTAAAAAATTTTGTGAAAGCCCCGTTGCACAGGAACACGGACGTTCTGTCCGTGAACTGAAAGCGCTCTGGCCGTAAATCATGCCTCACAAGTGCACTTTTGTGTGCATTGACGCCCATCCCCTGGGTGGAGGCTCTTCTGCGCTTCTGCCGCCTGCTGTTTTCTGTCTGTTTTCTTTTCTGTAACTGTCGCGCCCTTTCGGTGCAGCTACAGGCGGCAGGAAGAAAAGCACGGCTCTGCTGATGCCTGGAAAGACGTGCGCTCATAAATACGCGGCCCAGGAACCGCATTCAGCTGGGGCCGCGTCACGAGGCGAGCCTTCCAGCGCAGCCAGCAACGTCGCCGCCGGCGCAACCGTGCGCCGAAGGAAAGCTTCCTCGCCCGCGGTCTCTTCAGCTTGCCCTTGAAAACACAAAGGGTAAATGCTGCAATCCTCAGGGAGAGATGGTAACTGAAAAATGTATCAATCGCAAAGCGTTACTTACGGAGCCTAAAGAGAACAAGTGTTTGGAGCTGGTAGTACATTCGTTAAATCCCTGCGCCCTATCTACGCTCTTTGCAGTCATCTTCTTTTTTTTTTTTTTGAAGCTGTCTGCTGGTTAACATCCTAGCCCTTTCCTCTCACTTTGCCTGCCTACATTTCATTGGCGGAATAAGATCGATAATTATCTAAAATAATCTACAAAAAAAAAGAACGTCGAAGCAAGTAGGGAACACTTGTTTTCCTTTCTTTCCTTAACATCCCCGAAGAGCCACAGAGGGAGGAAAGGGACAAATAACCTCTGACGTCACTGGAAGCTGCTACAGAAGCTTCAAAGTGTTACTGTGGCGTGGATGCCGTCTTTTTAAAAATTCGCTGCCTCATTGTCAAATTCGCTGCCTCATGGCTAATACAGACCCATTCAGTGTTCGAAAATTCTAATATGCTAATCTAGCTTAACATTCCTCTTTTGGTGCCCCTTTATATAACGAAAAAAAAAAAGAAAATAAAGAAAACACCGGTACCTGATCATAATATTTGTTACAAAAGTCATGACTGAGGCAAGTGGATAACCATGGTAATAATAATAATTTGTAGGGTTCTACATCCCAAAACCACGATATGAATATGAGGGACGCCGTAGTGGAGGGCTCCGGAAATTCCCATCACCTGAGGTTCTTTAACGTGCACCTAAATCTGAGCACAAATAACCATGGTCGTCATCGCACACGAACTACGTCAAGGCGGAATACTTTACCGCTGCTAAAGCTGCACTGAAGAGACTATTTAACAAAAACTTGATAATTAACTTTTCATTATCAAAGTGAGGGCAGTTGTAGGGCGTTACAATTCATGGCATGCCCATTTTGTAGAAATAAAAGAAATTCAAGTAATTTGATATATTCATCATTAATGGCAATACTGAAACCGAGCGCGCCGCAGGAAAGGCGGTAGCTCTGTTACGTCAGGTTGTAGTAGTATTAAGTAACGGGCATTGCTGGCATAGATTTCAACCAGTGAGGAATGCCTAAATATAGGACTGGGAAGCTCCGTATAATATCTTCACGTCACTCTTCACGTCACTACCGCTAATGGGTGGATCATCATTTTTCCACAATATCTGGCCCTCGCCTTTTTTTTGTCCCGTGAATGTAGTGCACTGAAATTTTCTATTTGCGGTTAACGTCCTGCTATTTTCCGTGTCACATATCACTATCTTTTTATTTATTTATGTATCTTTTTTTTGCTCATTTCTTCCGCTTGCCACCATCCATTGATATCTCGTCGCCTTTACTGCAAGTCCGATTCCACTTAAGTCACCACTTGGACCGAGACGCGCTTAATGGCTTCGCCTCTGAGTAACTCCTCTTATTGAGCTTTCATAACCGCTATGACAAAATTTCGCAAACATAGAGAGACATGACTTGATCAACAGCGGGCGACTATATAGTGACTCCTCGTCTCGGAGCTACAGCGTAAAAGGTCGCGACGAAAGCGAGTTCCCTTATCGAGATGTCGACTCCCGGTCGAGGCTTCATTTTGTTCGTCGACTCCCGATCAGTCACCTCACCACTGCCACATATTGGACTGACCGCGCTCTTTCGGCTTTGTGGCGTTAAAATTAGAACGTGGGCAAGTCTCACAAACTTGAAATTTTGGCTTGTCGGTTCATTATCTTCGTGGCGAATCGCTCAAAGCGAACAAGGACAAAAGAACACTTGTTTCACACTGTGTCCTTTTTGTGCCCCTGTTCGTCCTACGCTATTCACTTCGAACACGGGCAAGTTTAATTTCTCGTGTTTATCGTGGTACGAGAAAATTACCTCGAGATGAACGCAGGTGTTCGTGTTACCCTCCAAACGTGGCCGCCACAGCCGGGAATCGCACCCGCCACCTTATGCTTAGTAGCGCCACGTCATAACCGCTACGCCACCACGACGTTCAGGCAACGTGCAACGTGTTATTACCACGTGCTTGCGACGGTGAAGAAAGCAGTCGAAGCCGGTAAAGATCAAACTCTTTATTGGGCGAAGTTGGGCCCAGAAAAAGAATGACACTCAAAGTGCTAAGATATCGGCGCACACTGTCGTAGGTCGGCGAATATTCTCCTCGTCCGTGAAATGCGTCGGCATTTATACGTCCTTTATCGAACTTTCCAGCGTTATCGCTGGGGCTCGCATTAGCTCTAGAATAAACTCTATGGTTCGCGTTGTGTGCGCAATCTTATCGGAAGATTCTAAAATAATCGGGAACGTTCCGAGACATTCCGGCGCAACGTGCGCAAGGCAGTGGTTACACGTGTAACAGGCTGGTTTCATAAAAATCGAAAAAGAAGCGCGCATGGAAATATATACTGCACCGAGACATCCAGATCAGGGAAACTTGCGACTTAATTCCCTGCATTGCGTTGCGGTAGGACGTAAAGTCGAGCCACGATTGTACAGCAGAGTACCAGGAAAATAACATAGTAAAATTAAAGGGGAATGTGGCAAGACATGAAAGAAAGAGAGAACGCCGCAAGAAGCAGGAGTGTATATATACTAATTTGCCTTCTTCTTTCGTAGCCGTTTCTTTTCCCGTCGTATATGACGGGAAGTCAGAGTGGGGTGGATATAGAATATTATATCCCTATTCGTTAGCGAAAGTATGAGCGATTTATATGCATTTCATGTCTCCATGATTACATTAGCCAACCTGCCACTTTCGCGAGGCGCATGAAGACGCGCCTAAAGGACGCACGCTTTCCAAGAGGACGCACAGATAGATGCTGCACAATGCAATGATCGCAGAAAGGCGTTAATTTTGCGAGAAAGCTTCAAGGCAACGCCACGTTTCGCCGGCCATATCTATCTTCGTCTTTTTTATGTGTTTCTTTCTTTCTCAATATCTCCCTCTTCTATTTATTAAAGACGTGTGCATATTTTGGCTTCGTTGCAAATGTTTCCACCACGTAGCTGGGATTTTTTTCCGGTACCCACGGCCCCAGGGCCGAACAGGGGTTTCGCCGCCTCCTCTCGACCAAGCCGAAACCGCAGAGCCGCCATATTCCGGCACAGCAGCGACGTACAGGCCTAGGCCGGCGCGCGTTGCGCCGAGCAGAGAGAAGGCCCGCAGGTGGCGTCACTCACGACCTGTTCTCCCGGTAAATTACTTCGCGCAGAATTTATGAAAGATCCTTTCACGGGCAGCTCACGACGCGGGTTCGAGCCTCGACTCACCGGAGCCGTTCCTTTGAATAGGCGTCCAATGAAGCCCGAGCCCGTGGAACGAGCGTCGAGCGCTGTGGCGCTTTTGTTCGCGAGAGCTCCATTAGGCGAACTTGGCTCGAATCGCGCTTACTCGGGGGAGAAAGATAAAAATCAAGAAAAGGAGAGAAAAAAAGAGAAAGCTTTCTCGAAAGTCTGCCCTGTTCCAAGTAGCCACGTGGGCAGACGTTCGAGCTTGCGAGCCCTGGATGACGGCACTCGAACGAATGGAGCGTGCCTGTTTTCTTTGCGTCTCCACGAGCGAAGCCAATCTGTTGCTGAGACCATCGGTACCAAATGTACACGACGCCTTGCATCTGATGAATCACTTAACACTGCCTCGTTCACGTTCCATTCGCTGCGAGTCTCAAAAATGAAGCTCCCGATTGAAGTATACTGTTCGAAAGCATGTACTACAATAAGAGCGTTTAAGCATGATATCGATGTCCAACTGCTGGGCAGCTTGTTTTGCGTTTCGCAAAATAATATGATCGCGAAACACGAGAAATTCCAGACGGGCTTCCAGCGCGTTAGCGCGAAGCAATTAGCAGTCTTAAGAGACGTACAGGAAGGATTTTTGCCGTCGGAAATTTTTCTGATACACAAGGGACGGCCGTTTAACGAACGTGTAATCAGGCGCCACGTCACATATGAGAGCGCGAGCAGTTAACTGCTCCTCTTGTATTGCCACCTGCTTTGTGCAGCTTAGCCTACCCTTATAGAGGTAGTAACTTTGCAGCTGATTTAGAATACAAATATTTCCAATTTGCAATTATTCGGGCGAGCATGTAAATATTGGTTTAGGCGCAGGATACCCGTGTAGCACAGCACCGCCTATTTTCAATCGCCGGTCAGTATATGAGACCATTGTAGATTTGCGTGCCTGTTTTCTTCATTTACCGCATTGCCGTATGTATTCCGCATGCGAATCAAACTCGAGAGCTTTGCAAAAGTAACAGCAGAGCGCTTCGTGCCCATCTTTAGTAGAATACAGTATTGTTTGCGAGAGCCTATTTATCTTCGAACAAGTCGCTATTTTCTTAGTATGCGCACTCTAAGAAAAAAAGGTGTCCTTCGACTCTTCTTTGCTACACAAGTGACTCTCCTGTGTATAACTCTCTTTAGAGAGTCACGTTGACTCTCTTTAGGAGAGTCGTAGGACGCACGACTCTCCAAAAGAGAGTCAGCGCGCCTCTCTAAAGGGAGTTATACATGGGAAAGTCACATGCGTAGCAAAGAAGACACTTTTTTTTCTTAGAGTGGATACAGTGCCCTGTTATCCAAACTTATTCACTTACTCTTAGCTATTTCGTGAGCTGCGGTAGTCATTGACAGATTAGAAGGTATGTTTTTATTTGCATTTGATCGTTTTTACGCACGTGCTGTACTCCGTGTAAGTAGTACTCCTGAAATCGTCAACAATTTTTTTTAAATGAAGAATCGACAGTGGTATGCATATATAGCCTCATTGGCACTTCTTTAAGAACATTCTCACCGCAGGTTATACATCTTGACGATTATGCGTTTATTTATCTAAATTTATTCAAAGACTACGGCATACGCAGTGAGCTGCTCGTGCTAACTAGCCAGACAGCTTCATGAGCAGTCGACGAGTCCCTGTTTCCGAAAATAAGAACGATTTCTTGTCATTAAAATGTCAGCAACGGCAGTCAAACGTCTTTGATACCCACCACAGGGGCGCAAGGTTTACCTCCGCCGCGATGTAGCAATATAGTAATATTCCAAATCATATATCACTAAAGTATGACTTGAGAATATCCGTAAACAGGGGGTGGATGCTCGAGCCGACGTTTCGACAAGTGGACTTGTATTCTTCAAGGCTGGAACAATTCCAGCCTTGAAGAAGACAAGTTCACTTGTCGAAACGTCGGCTCGAGCACCCACTACCTGTTTACGGATTTTTTCATCGCAAGATTCCATATTCCCATTCCTGCCGTTTTTTTTTAGGTATGACTTGTTCTCTAAGCTATATGTCTCGTTTGCATATCAGGCTGTTACTCTTGACAGTGTTCCCCATAAACCAACTATTAATTCTATAATCAGGTACTGAATCTTACCTTGTCCCCAGATGTTCTCTAAAAGAATATATTTTCGCATTAGTCTTCGAGTTCATCTATTTGCAAATAATGGGTAGCTTTCAGTGTGAATTCTGCGCTTACAGCTATTCCTACTCAGCTTATCCACTCTCCAACCTTCACGTATATTGTCTTGACACGTCTTGGGCCAATCACGTTCCTTCCCGCCATTTAGAGCCAATCGTCCGTGCATTCCAGCAACATAGCTCTCGCTGGATCTATGTCCACGAATGTGGACGTGCAACAATAATGTAGCCATTTCGCACTTCGTCTTTCCATACCACTCGACTTATCCATTCTGGCCACCCCCAATTAAGACTATTATATCTTCTGAATGTGTTCGACTTCGTAATTGCAATCGCTTTGGATTCATGCTTTGGACCACTACGAGCCTATGCTCGTAGTGGTCTTAGTGATTGAAACGCGCCTTGAATGATGGTACTACTTTCCCTCGTGGGGCTTATTCTTAGCTTAAACATTGACCTTAAGCAGTCTTTAAGCAGAACGTTAGCAAATTTAAACATTGATTGTAGGGTGTAAAAGTCACACGTTTGATTTAATTACATAGGCGATCAAGTTCTAATTCAGACCCATGAGGTCAGCACGACTGCATTGATATGGAGATTGATATGGAGAGTGATATGCATGGTGAACCTTATAAAATTAGATCGCCGACGTAAATACGCAATTCGACGGGTGAGAACCCTTTAACGCTAACGCAGGTCAAATGAAAAAAAGAACAAACGGAGCCCTACAAAAGGCATCACACAATCTCTGGTGAGGATCCGCCCTGAGCACTGGGAAACAATGAAGCGATCCATTTCAGCGTTTGAAATCCTCAAAAAAAGAAAAGAAAAAAAAAAAAGGCCGGATTTGTTAAGCCGCGATATGTATGAGGAAAGTCAAGCAACCTACCATTGGTCGCCCCACTTTTGAGTACGTACATCGGAACAGGCTGACATCTCACGAAACGCCTACGCAAGCGGTAAGGACGCCATGCACGTTCGATTGAAATCTTTGCGTCATACCCTCTTGTGATGTATGTGGTGTACGTACCACGTGATCGTTGGAGAAACGCTGACATAACCCCACATTTAATACGTGGGAGCTAAGCTGAGTGCAGTCTGCGTTCGTTACGTTGGCGGTTTCGCTTCCACCTCTGATCTATACACGTCACCAGAACGTTAGAGTATTGTCGGCGCATGGCTTGTTGTAGTTCAGAGCATATTCTATGCACTTGAATGTGCCTAATGCTTTTAAGCGACTTAATTGTGCTTTAGTGATTGTCTGCAAAATCCAGTACATGCGCCGCCGGAACCTCGTGCACCCCCCCCTCTCCCTCCCTCAAAAAAAGCACCGTCTGTACGCGAACTGGCTGCTTCTAAGCTCTGAAAGAAGCACGTCATGCGAAGCGGCCAGAAAAACGACGCGAAATTGTACTTCGCTGCGCATTATTTCCTGCACTTGCGTTTTGAGGCGCTTTTAGATCGATTGTTGGCAATATGTTGAGCTACAGCAGCAGTGCGCAGCAACAGCTAGTGATGTATCTTGCAAGCATTACACAATACGGTCATAATGTGGCTCGTTCATAATTCATCAACGACAGTGTTCAGTTTTAGCACAGCGCTGAATCAAGATATTCGACTCAAAATGTGTTCATTCTTGCTAAATATAACATAAAAGTGCTTATAAACGCCACTCGTTATTAAATATACTGCCTGCGGAGATAGCAAAGGGAGGAACGTTTCACGTAAGAAAAGACACTGTCAACTTTGGTATAAAAAAAATGCCGACAAAGAGGTTCGTTTCAGTGTCCTATACAAGCGAAAGCTTCAGTCGATGAAAAAAAAAAATCATATATAGCTTGGTATTGCATGGTAACTGCCAAAACAAGCACGCTGCAGCAGTTCATACGCTAATAAGTGTGTGTTCTTCCAGCATCGTTAGACAACAATGTAAAAAAGATAGCACGATAATTTTGTGTCCGTTGCCTATTACCTATCTTTGCTCTCGTCATTGTATACGTGTTCCAGACCGCATTCTCAACCCGTATATCTGCATATACACACCACTTTGATAACGAGTTAGAACAACAGCAAGCTCATCGCTACTTGTACCGGATGAACTTTTCTTCTTTTATTAGCGATTGATGAGCTTTCTCATAAGAGCTGATCCATAAACGCGGCATTTATGGCACCCGCGCTATGGCAAGTTGTCGAGATCAGCTGCGCACAGTAGCTCACGGAACCTCACACGCACAAGCTGCGGGTGTCTTGGTTCGCTTCATATACGCCCTACAGCGATGATAACAACATTCCAGCGAAGCCGTTACGGATATAAAGCAGGTCACTTGGTAAGCATCGGCTTCTACCAATTCCTGTAATACGTTAGTTCTCAGTTTATAGCTATACTTTAGTTATGGTACGTTCGAATTACTCCGCGAAAAGCATATTGAAGAATTCGAGCAAATGCAAAAGTGGAAAAAAAAAATTGTATCAATTAATGATGTTCAAATGGCACCGGCAGCTTCTGGTGACTTCTAAGCGCTGGTTGTCCTTTAGCGTTTAGTAAGTTCTAAACATCCATCGCACAAGTACAGAAACTAAAACACCGACACATTGGAAAGTAGAAGCTCAACGTAATTTCGTTCGTAAATTTATTGGTGTTGCTATAAAATTACTTGCAGACTCAGAAGGAAGCATTCCATTGTTCTTACCTTTTCTCAACAAGAACGAATTGTTGAGATTTTATTACGTAAGCCCTTTGCGTCAGCCTACGAGAGGTCCTGCCATTTCCTTGAGGGTAAGCACTTGTGTTTGTCGATCTGTGCCTCCCAGCGTGCCAGTTATTTCTTTCCGCAGCTACTGACCCGTCGCAGCAGCCCATTGATTATGGTATTACGCTTCTGATGTCGCGGGTTCGAACCCAAGCGCAGCGGCAGCGTTTCAGTGGGGTGAAATGCAAAAGAAACGCTCGTGTCCTTAGACTTATATGCCTGTTAAATAACCGCAGGAGGTGAAAATAAGCCCGAAATCTCCCATTCTATATCGTGGTTTTGATATGTAAAAGCCCAAAATTTAATTTAATCGTTTTAGTCGGTTGGTACGGTACTCGTTTTATCAAATTCAGCTCTTATTTGGTTTGAAGTTTTACATAGCCCGATTTCAATGTCACCGGAGCTCGTAGCTTGATTACATATGCATTAATAGCTTCATGTAGCATATTCTACGCTTCTGGCGTCATGGAACCTTCCCTTTTCCTCGTGGTGCGTGGTTCTCAGGAGCGACTGGTTTTCGTGCTGAAACAAAGTCATCACTATGCTGTCGAAAATGAGGACATCCTATCAACGCGATAGCGTTAAGAGCTCGTTTTGCAGAAATTCCGGCGTCGGTGTCGGCGTCATTGGGTGAGAGCGAAAAAAAAATAAGCGTTGTCTGTGAGCTAAAAATCGAGAAAGATGCAAATAAACTGAATAATAAAAAATTGTCGGTTCAAGTGCGAATCGAACCCAGGCCTTCTGCGTGGAAATCGGGTGTTTTACCACAGAGCGACGTCATTGTTTCAAACAGGTTCGGATAAAAAAATCATATGAATGTCATGTAGTGGGCGGAGTCTTCTTAACGCATTTAATATATCGTGCCAGAAGCGTAGAATCGCGTCAGGCGTCAAAACATGTTAATTGCGCAATGAGCGGGTGTTTTAAAGGCCCACCCATTGCACAGCGCTCAGACATATTTAATCATCATCAGCAGCAAAAGCATCAACAAAGTGAGCAGCTGCGTAGGTTCGCGTGTTGCCCTACGGACGCGTATTGGGTACTTCGCTGATTCGCAAAAGGAAGAATTATGCCGTAGTGGGCACTCCGCAAGTGTACTTGCAGTAGGCATCGTAGGATAGGTTGAAACGGCCAATATTACACGCACAGACGTTCGTTTCCTTGCGGCACGGTTGAGGCATCTACCAAGAACCGAAGCTAGGCTAGCAGTTGAGAAGGCGATGCGCACGGGGCCCGATTACGCTATCGCGTTCTACTCTTGAACGCGAAGCTCGGGCGTCCTCCAAGTTTTTTTCACTGGCTCACGAGCCATTACTGTTTTATGGACAAGGACATTACCCGAACAGCCAACCCATGCCATCCACAACGAGCAAAGCGTGTCTCCATAGCGTTGCCAACAACGCTATGGAGACACGCGAAGCAAGTTCGGCTTGCTTGTCGCATGACATTACGCCATTGGAATTTGGAAGAATTAAGGAAATATTGATCGCGTTTCATTCCTCCTCGTACTCGTTACGAGTCAGACTGACGCCGCGAGCCAGAGTACAGCAGTCGAATTTACCACAAAGGGCTGAGAAAGGGCGATCGAAATTTAGTTCACTGCGTCGCTTGCGCATGGTTTACAAATGCCTTTCCCCCTCCCCCTCTCCCCCTTTCATTTACCAACGCGTTACCCTCCTCTTCGTCGCCGTCATGTTCCGTATAAAGTCCAAATCGATAACATCACCCCGCTTGTCGTGTGGTCTGTGTGCGAGTGAAAGCGTGCGAAAGCTGCCGCCGGTCGCGGCTCAAGCAGGGATGAAACGCGCCGGCCTTCTCCGTCGCGCGAAGGCGCATGGAGGGATGCCGGAGGGGGGCTGCGTCGCTCCGATATGAACTACGGCCATTGATCAAACTTCTCTGTCTTTACTGTTATCTCTCTATCTATTTCTTAGATTCGAAAATATTTAGCGTATGGTGAGGCTTCTCTACCTGTGAGGCACCAATGAAATGTTTTTGTAACCGAACGAAGGCACCACGTGAATTCGGCGTTGTAGATACATCATTCAATGACGAATGTTCGTAAATGATCCTGGCGAAGTGAAGTCCACGTGTTTTTTTTTCGTGTTTTTTTTTTTGGAACGCAATCGCCTTATTCTTGTTCTCTTTGTTTTCTGGACTTTCATTCTTAGCGCTGGAACAAAATATATTTGTGTACTGTTGATTATAACGGTTGGAGAAATAGTGTCCTTGGCTTCTATGCCCTATGCCTGACAGACTTTAATAGATCCTGGTCAGACATATCCGTTTTCTTGCTCGCTCATCCACAGTTGCTTCTCTATACAATGTGGGCATAGACACGATAAGTATACTGCAGTGCTACGTAATATTATCTGCCTGCTTTCGCATGAATGAGCGAATACTACTGTTTATTACTTCGATTCTGTTAGATGCTTCACGCCACTGAAGTAGCGAGGATAACACGTGAGTGTGAGTGAGAACATAGCCTGATAATATAGCGGCCGACAAGTATTGCCTTATTGTAGAAGCGCATGGTCTCCCATAAGATTTAGTGTCCGTCATGTTGGCAAGTTTCGTTTATGTCTTCTTGACGGGATCAGTATCGACAGGGACACATATTTTTGTCAATGTTACCTCAGATTTAACACGATCGACAGCCACTGCAATAGTTTTATTACTAGGAACGTTGAGGCGCTCGCAAACGGATTAACCATAAGCAGACACTGTCCTCTACACTAAACACTACGTACTACGTCAAGTGTAAGCGCAATCGTCGCATGTAGTATTTCCATACCAAAGCGATCGAACACATGTAGCAATCGACTTCCCCAAACAAAAGGCACGTTGGTAATGAACGCGGTGAGAAAATAGCTATAGTATTTCGAAGATCGCCTCAAGTTGCGCCGCTCAAACGCAATTTGAAAGAAAAGGAACAAATGTGTGCGTCGTATATATATATATATATATATATATATATATATATATATATATATATATATATATACGTGGAAAGTATATACGTATAGTAGGTCAATAGCTCTCCCACCTTTTGTGCTGTGTAGATGCATTGATCTTTGATATCTTTAATAGTCTTATCCCCACCTCGCACCTGTTTTTCTTTCTTTTCTCTCTTTTTTGGTTTTCTTTCTTGTTTCTTGAGAGCTCGATCGTAGTCCCGGTTGCACAGGTGGGATAATCAAGCAGCAAAGGCAGCGTATATTTAGAACGAATGGCAGTTTTATGCACAGCAAAAAATTCCTCCATTGTTTCTGTGGCGCTGTATATTCGCCGCCAACGCGCATGGTGATAGCAAGGTCGGTGACGTCCAAGGTACAATATCAGCTGCCAGATATTGGAAGGCCGGATCGAGAGCGCGTACCTCGAGACCTTGCCGGCCATCGCAGTGAAGCAAGAGTACGCGGACGTGTGGACCATTACTATGTTCTTATTCCTGGCGAGTATACTGGGAAAATCAAGGGACCATAAAAGCAAGAATGAGCACTATAAAGGGACCATTGCAGGTAAGCGCATCAGCTGCTTCCAGCACACTAATAATAACGTCTGACCCCTTGAGCAGCAAGAAGTGTCGATGTGAAGGAGTACTGAATAGTCCTCTATGTATCTGAAGAAACCGGGCTCGCCTTACTGAGGCCGAACTTTCGGCCCACGGCGTTCTAGCTCGAAAATGGGGGGTCGAGATGTGTGTTTAAACCTGTTCAATAATTGATGGAGGCAACCGGCATCACGATTAGCAGCGAGGCGATATAACTCGCTTTCGTTATACTTGCTACAATGACGCGCAAGTTTGCACGCTTGCAGTGTAATAATGCAGGGGGAGTCTGTGCAACATTACGTATGCAGAGACCTGATAATATGTTTAATTGTTAAGGTTTTACGTCCCAAACAACGATACGATTACGAGGGACGCTGTAATGGAAGGCTCCGGAAATTTTGACCATCTTATGTTCTTTAACGTGCACCCAAATCTAAATACACTGGCCTCTAGCATTTCCCGTCCATCGAAGTGCAGCTTCCTCCTTCGCGTCAACCATGCATCGGCTATTAAAGCCAAGGTACGCTCTAGCTGACTCCCTGCACCGTCTGGCCAGGTGCAGCGGTGCCGCTGGTCGCTTGCATCTGTATTTTCACGATCTCGTTAGAGCACGCCACTGTTTGATGGGAGCCTTCAACACAATCGTACGTAATTATTTTACGCAACGCTTGCAACCTCACCTTTCCTTTTTTTTTTTTTTTTGTACGTATATCTGACTTCCCCGTGATATTCAGCTGCAGCTTGTATACTGTAGCGCTCGGTTAAAGTACACACAGAACGTGGTGCTAAATTAAAAGGATTCCGCAGTGCAGCTTCGCGTGTGTGCTGCCGTTATGAGTGTCCTTGTTACTACTGTGACACGGCACAAGCTCGCTGAAGGACGTAGACGACTGCCATTAGACCCAGTGGCGACAATTCGAAGCGAGTCCATGACGAGGAAATAGAGCAGTGTATAATCAGGTCTCCCACTGGCTCGAGCTCCAGCTCTACGATTCGAGTCTTCTTTCTATTGAATATCTTGGGATATTCTGCAGCTCTGTTAGTAACAGACTCACTTGTATATTTAATGTTGCACCGATTCTACGAGCTGGCTGCCAGTCTTGAATTCTTGTTCGCTCGCTAGGCTATTGAGCATTGCTTTTGTCTTTTGCATATTTATCCTCAATCTCACTTTAACACTTTCTCTGTTTAAATCCTCAATCATTTCTTGCAATTTGTCGCTATTCAGGAAGAACACAGTATCATCACGAAACAGTAATTTACAGAGCTATTCTTCTTTAATTATTATGCGGTCCTCCTCCCAGTCTAGACGTTCGAATACTTCTAAGCATACAGTGAACAACTTTTGTAGGATGGTATTTGCTCGCATGACCCCTTGCCCGACATCCTGCCATTTCGCGTCAGCAAATTCATCGCTCATCTTGATTCACGTGTGTCCAGAGAATCACGTGACTGGGCACCTGCGTTCTAGATCGTAGGAATGCATGTGCTGCTCCTAAGGCGCATGTCCGTGGACCGAGCTTGGCTGAATGCAACAACAGGCTTAAGAAACGTTGATGCAGGTTAACTATTGGTGTGTGTTTTAAGGAGCATGTTTTGGTTGGACAATTGAGCTGCCCTACCGCACGTTTAATTGCCAACGCAGGTTCTCCATCGCCTCATGTTTAATTAACTAGAGCCGAAGCTCTAATGCACGGTTGATACTATTATGGATGTCTGTCTGCACACTACACCCATCTGCCCTAGAACTTCATGCTAGTGAATAGTGCAGGGCGTGAGCACGTAGACACACCCAGGCATGGCACGCAATAGTGAATTGCTGCTACAGAACAATCAGAACCACTTTTGTGAGTACAAGAACGCTCCATAATCTTAACGAAAATCGCCTCTGCGCATTCATACAACGGCAGTGTTTCCTGTGCCAAAACAGGTCTGGGATGGGGACAGAACAAGGGGCCTGGGCCGTTCCCTTTAGAGTCCAGACACAGGATGAGGCCTGTCATCATTTTCCAAAGATGCACAGATGCCAGACGCTGCATGCACTAAATGCATTGTGGCATCACGCGAGCGATTTGCAAAGAAGGCGGCGCAGAGGCGACGTTCTCGAACAGAAATTAGTGCACCAAATGTCATCCGCTGGAAGGCGGAGTTGGACATTTCATGGAGTCGTCGAGCAGGCGCGCCGTCGAAAAGTTTAGGCTACTGGAGTTCGTACTCTTTGAGAGGACGTCAGCTGCGCCGACGGCGGCTCTCTGCATGCTTCGCTCGCGTGGTGCCTCCGGGTCGCCTCTTCCTGTCGGTCCTCTCCCTCGAAGGTATACGCAACGAAACAATGAAGGGTGCGCTTTACACACTCTTATAGCCAGGATCTAGCCGATTCACAGCCATACGCGAAAGCAGAGCGGCGATGCCGGAGCTAGGGAGCCGTGGCCGCGCTCTTTCCGGGGAAAGCTGAATCAACATGTGCGCCGAGCGCGCGCGCGCGGCGTCCCACAGCTGGTCAACAGCGAATCGGCGCCGAGCCCGCCGTGACGCGACCCGAGGCCTCTTATAAAAAGGCACTTTGGTGCTCACGCGAGGGCCTGACGTCCTCGCCGCCGCTGGCTGTGGGTTTTGGCGCCGCGCGGGTTACGCTGTAGTGCGCGCGCTGAGCGCCCGATGTGTCGCCACCGCCCGACGGAGCACAAGCGCCGGCCACGCCATCGGTGAGCACTGCACCCCTCCTCTCAACGATGGTCCTGAGCCAGCTCGCTCGCAGGAGGCTGCCAATGCAGCCTCATTCGGCTACATCAGGAAGCGCGAAATAGTTTGCACAGCGAGTGTCCGCTGCTTTGCGCGCGGACGGCTTGCCACATCTGCATGCGTCGCCGCCGCCGCCGCCGCTGCTTGCCCGATATGTCTACCTTTCTCCGTGGAGGGTAATGTCACCGGACAAAGGGCGCAATGGGCACTTGCGTGCGGCGGTTGACGTGGACCTACGGGCTGACTGCGTTGGTCGTCGCCAACGTATATTTATTTATGAAAATCACTTGCCACTTTCTTCTGATATCAGTTCATCTTGCTTAGCTTTGCTGAGATTTTGCATTGCGCACTCGCTGGCACCAAACACTCTAAGAGTGTTTTCTTTCTTATTTTTCTGTCTCTCTCTGTTGAGAAGATTCTCTAGCGAATGCGTCAACAGAGAATGTCTTTTTGAAAGCGCTTCTTTTCTGACAGCGGCCGGTATGGTTGACAGCAGCTTTTCAGATGTCATATTCAATAAAATGTAGTGGCGCGCGCAGGTGTCGGGTTCGTGAGAACAGCGGCTACCTGTCTTTTCTCTCTCTCTCTCTCTCTGCTATATGCGCGCATATCTGGTAACATCAGTCCTGAAGTACGTGAAATGTGCACTGTATTATTTTACCACTTTACCTTTTCTGCCGTGATACGCACTGTTCAGCCTTCTGTGATGTACACTCACAACTTTTATAACGCAGATGTACTGTGTAAACCAGCGGTTCTTGTAATGATCATTGACTTCCTGGGTTTTCTCTTCTGAAGAACAAGTACCCCAACTGCCTTCTTTCTTTCTTTCTTTCTTTCTTTCTTTCTTTCTTTCTTTCTTTCTTTCTTTCTTTCTTTCTTTCTTTCTTTCTTTCTTTCTTTCTTTCTTTCTTTCTTTCTTTCTTTCTTTCTTTCTTTCTTTCTTTCTTTCTTCGCTCACACCACGGTGGCGCCCTACGATGTGCGTTTCTTCGTCTTAAGGTATCAATAACCGAACGTCCGCAGCGCCTTCTGTCGTGCAGTTTTGCCGATCGAAGTGCTGCGAATTGGGCAACCCGACTGTACAGTCTTATTTTTCTTGACTAGGGTGGCGACGTGGGCTTGTTCTTTTGTGATACATTTAGGAGTTGAGGGCAAAAAAGGACAGGGACATTGTAGTGTGGACGTTCCTTCTTTTGTTCATGTCCTTCTTCGCGCTCAACGCCTAAAATTATTTTTCTTACCGCGCCCGGCCCTGTGCCTTGTTGTGTTCTGTGTTTTCTGTTCAGCGCTGTACGACAATTAAGTCTACCGCACATTCTGTCGCTGAGTTGGCCCAGTCAGAAGCAGCGTGTCACATCACAGTGCATCAATACTCATAGTCATTGTTATTGTATACTGCACGCATCTATCCGAACGCAAGGGCACTCTCAGCGTGGTCTCGCCATATATATGTCATCTGTCTGCTGATATGGCTGGCTACCGTTACGTGCCCATTGCTGTCATATTTGCGCGCAATAGCGTGTCGTTCGTCGTTATTGCGTTAAAGCGGAAAACAACGCAGCTGCGCCTCGCTGACCGCTTCATCCTGTCTGGTGTCATTATTTTTATATGCATGCGTGCACCGATAGATTTCTTCTTTGGTTTAGCTTTTTTTTGTTAGCATTTAGAAAAGAACTTCTGGTTAAAATTCATGTCCGCGCAGTAAAGGTTTACGACACAGCCTCCAGTTCATCATGTTTCCAACGGTATCGGAGAAGGAAGGAATTCTACTGCAGCCTTCCTTATAATTTTGTTCTATATACTCTGACTCCTCCGTATTCATTGTCTAGCTTTTCGCGTATTGACACCGTCGCTCCGAATAAAGTTGCAGAGTTGTACGCGCAAGCCGGAGTAACTCGTAAAGCCGAACAAAGTGCCAAAACTGATTATGTGCGAACTCCGTGCGAAGCCGTAACAGCTAGAAGCCAACGAAATGTTGCGAACGAGGGCCTAATTTCCAGCCATGGATAAACACACGAAATCAAGCTAGCATGGATACAGAACGAAATGTCTTAAACCTCAATCGGCTTCAGCCGCCGCTCGCGGTATTGTTCGACCAATTACAATAGCTCTCGAGCAAGGCGCTGTACATGCGGACGAGACATTCTAATGAAGTGACACTGAGTGACGGCATCGAATAAAAGACCATAAATACGCGCTCTACTTGCGTCAGACTCGATAAGTCTCAAGAATTGACAGCGAACGGCACCGCGAAAGAGCGACAGCAACTGTATACTTCTTGGTGCCATTGTCTTTACATCTTTGAGTGGAAGCCAATGTATTACTACTGTCTATAGACAAGAACTGTACTGCTCTTACTTTAAGCTTCCGACATCGCTACTGAAGTATACGTCCGAGCAGCGCTAAGTAGCTTAATGTATCTTAACACGCAACAGGACAAGATCAAGAGCCTTCACAACAGACACAAGAAATGAATGAAGGAAGCAGCACGGAATCAGTGCCCGCATTCACAAGGCAGTTCGTATAATGCTGGAGCAGTTTGTAAAAGCTAAGTGAGCGGCTGAGGGGGAAGGGGGCGGGGGGGCAATCACAATAACGAAACTTGCCATTGAGCAAAAGCTAATGGAGAGCTTTGTAAGCTCGAGTCTAGTTTTCTACGTTCTACCCAGAATGTCATCGTCACGAATAAACTAAAGCCCGTGTGGAGCAATGGGCCGCCGATGTCGCACCGACCAAAGATTTCAAGCCACCGATCTCATGACTGAATCTCTCACCAGGGGTCCCTGTAGGGCTCGCAAGTTCATGTAAAGCAGTGCATTCTATTCACTCCACTTGAACTTTAGAACAACAGGTTAGCGTCATTTGCGTCATGACCACAGGCTATTTCACTTGTATCTGGACTTGATATCTTGCCGCAGATGACGTGTGTGCATTTTGCAATCCTCGACGTTCGTTACGGCATGAATTCCCGCGTTGTCACTTGTAAGCCCGAGTGTACTGTCAATGCTCGATGCTTATGCTCATTTTCCTATGGACCAGAGCGACAGCTTCATTACTGCAAGTCGTTCCCGTAAAGCTGCAAGCTGACGCCGTAATGTTTCTTTGCCATCCTTTTCCTTCCGGTCACAACCATTTTTTTTTTTCGACTCAGCTAGTCAACATGTTTATCGCGTAACAACGCAGTCCTTGTTAAGAACACTTAATAACTGCGCAACAACGTGCACCACACACATTAAACGACCCACTATGATAGTCTATTCGCTGAAGGAGAGGGGCACCGCGGAAGAAGTCTTTCGAAGGAATCAGTAAATCCTTTTTTTTTTTCCTGAACTCCTAAAAGTATCTGTTACTGACCGCGCTGTTTGGACCGTTGCGACTGTCAGCGCTGCGTATTATACATATCGTGACCCAGTGTTTAAATGATTACAGTAAAATACTCTTGATAATATGACGTTTACAAATTTCGCAAATGAATGATATCGCTTTCTCTTTCCTTCTTTTTTGTACAACGCAAGCGTTCGTACTCTTACGCGATGAATAAACAGAAGTATAAAAGAAAATATTTCTTCAGATCGAATCACTGGTTACTAAGATATTGCAATGCCTGACGATGGAGCCGCGGAGTCACACGCACGGCTCTCCCACTCTCACTCTCTCTTTATATATATATATATATATATATATATATATATATATATATATATATATATATATATATATATATATATATATATATATTGGCTTGAGCGAAAAAACGTACGAGAACTTTTAATTTTCCAACGTTTCGGCCGGGGTCCGGCCTTCGTCAGGAAACGAACCACTATATTCCCTGACGAAGGCCGGACCCCGGCCGAACCCGGCCGAACCGTTGGAAAAATAAAAGTTCTCGTACGTTCGTTCCCTCAAGCCAATTTTTATTAATCACTGGATCCACTGAAACACTGAAACACTGAAATATATGTATAGATAGATAGATAGATAGATAGATAGATAGATAGATAGATAGATAGATAGATAGATAGATAGATAGATAGATAGATAGATAGATAGATAGATAGATAGATAGATAGATAGATAGATAGATAGATAGATAGATAGATAGATAGATAGATAGATAGATAGATAGATAGATAGATAGATAGACGCGTTATTGATGCTCAAGAAGCAGCGTCGTCTTCACGAAATGCTTCGTCGTTACGAGACCTGGCACATACATAAGGCGATCAGGTTGTGCTGCATGAGAAATCGCAAATTTCACTAATTTACCATTTAATTATTGGAACTTGCGCTTCGCTTCGGGGCTCATTTTCCAGTAGCCGAACAACAGCGAAGTCACGTCTGCTTTAAGTAAATATTCTCAGATATTAGTACTACTTTCGAAATATCCGTCCCCATAATGCGCTAAACAATGCAATGACGTGTGACGTTCCAGCTAAGATCGTTCCGAACTGGTTGCTAGGGGGAGGAGGTCCCCGAGACGCCAATACGTTTCCTAGCGCATTTTAAGCACGGATCCTTGATTCCTGGGCAGTTTGGTTACTTCGTGCTGAAAGGACCTTCAGCTGTATCGCAGCAGAGTCAATTTTTGCCAAAGATGCTCGTAAAGGTGTTCTTTTTCTTCGTACGTCAATCAGTCAAAGCGTAATTAATACCTACGTTTTGCTTTTTGCTTTTTAAAGATTAGCTTTGTTTTCTAATTTCGGTGTTCGTTAAATGACGCAGCTCTAGGCGATCGCCCAGCAAGAGAGGACGCCTCGCGCGCTTTGCGTCCACGCATATCTGACCACGACATAAAGCCGGGGCCGCGATTGTCCGCACGCGCAGAAACTTTCCCGCGCTGACCTTTCAACATGACACGTAGTGAAGCCAGCAAACAAAGAAAACGCTGAAGAATACATCTGGATTTTGCTTTACCTTTAAACAAGGCGCAATATCCCGCAATCTCAAGCCGAGCACATTGTCGAGCGCTGTAGAATTAAATAGACTATAATGACTCGATGAGTAAAAGAAAAACGAAGAAACGAAGACGAGTAAACGAGACGCTCTGATGGTTTAGGAATAACCTTTTTCTTTTTCTATAACTCTTTTATTGCGCTTACTCTCCGCGTCCTTTCATTTCAGCAAACTACGGCGACACACACCGTTCCCTCCGACTGTTCATGAAGGTAAAGCAGAGAGGAACACGACGTCCTCGAGGCGGCAAGCAGAGGACAGAACGCGAGTCGTGCACGTGTTTCTCTCTTGAGCCATTGTCTGCGCTCGGCGCTGTAGCCCTCCATCTTTCTTCTTCCTTTATTTATCGATATTTTTTTTTTTTTACCCCAGTCGCCGTCATTGTTCCTCGAACGACGCGGCGCCGTCGCGCAGAACTCGGGGCCAACAACTTTGCCGCAGAGCTCTTTTCTCCGCGGCTTTGCGTCAGCGGTCACTAAAAATGGCCGAGTGGAATTTGACAGCTTGTCTCTCCTGACGCGGCGCACAATTCTGGCGAGCTCGTTTGCTCGCGGTTCAAAATCAAATGCCGAGAAAAGTGCGTATCGCGCCCCGGCTTTGGTGTCTACAGGTTCAGCTCGCTGGGAACGTCTTCTTTATTATTACGAAGGCCTGATCTATTTCCGGCTGGTGAACAATAGTCGATTCAACTAGGCCATCATGTGCCAGTTGTGGCAGCACCTGCCTCAAATGTGTACGTTCCAATGTGTTGGCCTGCTTTCACTCTCGCGTCTCGCGACGGACTTGTTTTCGCCCTCATGCGCACGTGCACGGGCTTTTCCTCAGCGCTGCTGAAAGCACAATATACCTCGCACAGAAGGCCACAAACATCCGACGCGTTTGCGTGAAATGGCTTTGTTAATGTGACCAGCTGGCTTCCAAAGCTCGGCGACACTACCGATATCCACGCGCGAAAGGGAATGTTATCAGGCGTGTTAATGTTCGGTCTTTGTCTCTCGCGCCTTTCGCTAGTTTATCACGGAAGTAAACGCAAAATTTCGTAAGCAGGCGCGAAAGAGAATAACGGAGGACCGCTTTGCCACGTGCAAACTGGATATCCACGTTAGCGCTGTCATGTCACTGAGTACAGATATAGTTGTTCACGCTTCTTTTTTTCGTGATCACGCACATACGCAAAAAAAAAAAGAATTGTTATGCGCGAGCTGATCTCGTTTTTCGAGCATGTGTCTGCGCATCTGCCCCTCCTGCGCAATTTCAAGACATACACTCGAGGCATGCCTGTTGCGTTGAGGCTTGAGGTCCCTAAATAAGTAAAGGCTGTGCATGTCCCGCCACCTGTCGTAGTTCAAGTGAGCTACTATGAGAGAAAGCCTCGGCGCGCTTTTAGATATGAAGTGGATGCTATGAAAACGGCGTGAGCCGTGGAGCCGTGCTAGTGAGAGACGTAACATTTTCGTTTAGGTCAACTTTTTTTTTCAACACTTTTAGACTTCTGCGGAAAGCGTGCCTCTTCGTCACATTGATCACTTCACAGCTTCGCTGATTTTCTTTCTTGATATTTTGATTGAGTAAATCAAATCATTAATAATCAACGCAACATATTTTTACACGTATGCAGTGTAAAAAAATGCATAGGGGAATGAATAAATCCAGCTGTAACCGATGGAGTGAAAATCGCCGCTGAGAGTCAATTGTTAATTATATAAATATGTGGTGCCATGTGACTGGCATTCCGAGAATGCCGCGGTTTATTTTCTTCTTATTGCCGAGACATTTAGCTTTGCGTGCATCCGGGGCATACAAATTCCGCTGCGATCACTATGATTGTACTCTTTCTCCCTATTCTTGGTACATGTTTCCTTGTGCAGCCCTATGTATGTTTGAATATAGCGTCAAGCAGCCGCTAAGTGTTCTGCAGATCGTGTGAATTCGACCAGTCATTGAGAAGCTGCCTCCACTTGCTCCTAAATGCTAGGACTTTTATGCAAAAGTGATATTTAATGCAGAAATGTTTCTACTTAGCATAAGCTTTTTCTATAGTGGCACGCATGCGCAGAAGCAACTTAACGACGACCGTATAGCTACATGCTCTATAAGGTAGTGTAATAACTATTAGTCCTTATTTCGTATAAAGTGGCACAGCTCTACATTCACTACAGTTACGCCAGTTCAGGGGCGTAGGCAGAAATTTTTTTGTGTGTAGGGGGGGGGGGGGAGTGCAACTTCATGATCTACAGGGGGGACAGGGCAGGCAGATGGGGTCGAGTGTTATTTTGTGCTGTGTATGCCATGGCAAAAAAAATTTCGGAGGGGGAGGGGGCACGGGCCCGGTGTGCCTCCCCCCCCCCCCTGGCTACGCCACCGCGCCAGCTTAATTACTGCACGTAGCACTTAACGGGTACTAGCACTACAATGAAACAAACACTAATCACTGCATAGCAGTTGCGTAGGCAGAAATTTTTTTCGGGGAGGGGGGGGGCACCTTTTTGATCCGACATTGGGTCTGGGCAGATAAGTGGGGTTGAGTCTCACTTTGTGCTCTGTATCCCATGGGAAAAAAATTTCGGGGGGGCACAGGCCCGGTGTGTGTGTGTGGGAGGGGGGGGGGCTGGCTACGCCACTGCTGCATAGGATGACTAGCTTCTCTCTGTATTCTTTCCTTCCTAAAATCTTTGGTTGCGAGAACAATTTTGAACGAATAACAAAGGTTTCATTTGGTTTTCTGTTTTCCTAAGGTATTCTTCCCCTTTTCTTTTAACTCTCTCTTTTTAAACGTTTGTTCTTGAGTTCGTTCTTAACGTTTGCTTGTTTTTGCAGGCAGCTCGCTATCCAGACACCATCGATCAGCGGCAAGCGATGGCCGTTACAGCATTTTCCCGTCAACGAAATGAATGATAAGTATTGCAAAATTTCGCTATGCTTGATTACGAACACGTGCTCAAGTATCCATTTACAGCTCACAACCTTGGAACACCGTTCTGACTAAGAGGAAAGGGGGGGGGGGGAGGTTGTTTCACTCACGCGAGACGAGGCAATGTAGAAAGCATTCACGGTACGTGTCTTATTCGGCGGCATTTATTTCCTAGATCGTTGTTCTTTCCACCAAGCCGGCTCTTTCACTTATTGTTCTTTTTTTTCCCCCTCAAATTGGTATGCTTGCTTCCCCTGCCTGCTGGCCTTCCTTCTTTTTCTTTACTCTTTTTTTTCATTCGATAATTATTTTTGTTCAGCCTGTAGCTTAACCTTGTCGGCTGCATTTTCACAAGTGATCGCAGAATTTGATGGCGAAGTCATTAATGAAATTAGAAACGCCAAAAAATGCTCACAAAAGGCGAGGCGCGTTGGCGTCAAGGTACGTTATATGGGAGACCCATCCCTCCACTCTCCTTTAAAAGATAATTAAATCTAACGAACTCGATTATTTGCTTCTGACTTTTAAAAATTCCCCAAGGGACACACCTGCGCTCGGTTTGCAACTCCCAGTTCAAATGTAAACGACAACGAACGGTCAGCTTCCTTCATTTCCTACCCTTAATCACTCTCCCCTACTTTTGACCACGAAAAGTATGATTCAATGCGTTATGCGTGTTATGAACTGTACTCTGAGTGAGACAACAGCGGTGCTAGGAAATTAACGAGTCTTGCATCGCCGCGCAGGTCTTTGCGTTGCAACATTGCACGTCCACTGTGTATGCTTGTCATTCAACGAAACCACGACAAAGGAATGCGGAGCCGTTGCTCGCCATGGTCATAAGACAACATGCGTATTCCTTATTAAAAGAAACAAATCTGGCCTTATAGGCTTAGTCAATGACTCTCAAAGGTTTGGATTTTATCGACCTCCTTATCTATGGCAGCGTTCTAGTTTCCCATCATGAGGCTCGCGGCGCACGCGTAAGCCTTGCATGCATCCGATTGCTGCTGGCGCATATCTCAACCCGTCCTGCCGTTCAACAGCGCCCCCGGGGCAAAATCCTTTCCTCCGTGACGAGACACGTGCGCAAGCGCTGAATAGGTGGCCCGTGCGCGGGAGCCGTTGCGCGCATCTGTCAGAGTTGATGCATGGCTCGGGCCATTGAACCCGCCTCTATGTGGCCGTAAAGACTGCCGGCCCGTTCGAGAGCCTGGTAGGTACGCGGCACAAAGCGCCAGCAGACTCTGCCATGGGCGGCCCGCACCGCGGCTCGATCAAGCGGCCGCCTGAACTGTCGTATACTTCGATGCGTGCTCGCAGTACCTCGCTGCGCTGCGCATATACGCTCGAAGCGTCTGGCCTCGGGCGCGGTGAGGTGTGCGTGCGCGCATTGTTTACTAGCGACGCTGGCGAAAGATACGGGGCACGTGGTCGCGGTAATTGTGCGCGGAGGCTTCACGAAGCTGATGGCGAAAAAAATCGGTCGCGTATAAGAACGGGGAATTCGCTAAAGGCGCGCGCGCATAAATAAAAAAAAAAAAATTCCATACAACACAAAGCGCAAGCGACAAGGCTGGCTGTTTAGCTGCTGCGAAAGGGAGTAAGAAATCATGCACATTTTTTCTAGAATATCTCAACAAGAACAAAGCAGACGTCCGAATGACTACATACTCTGATTGCGCGCTACGACATTCAATCAGTGTGGCATTTACAGGTGCATCCGAACCGTGGCTACGTTGTCTCTTGTACAGCGTCCTCCTCGCTCTCCAACAGCTCATTCTCTAGTGTCTAGACGAACGCTGGCAGCAGTCATCAAGCGCGCTTGCATGCGCCCCTGTGAGAAATGTCATACCCTGTGCTGTGTTCTTTGTTCTTGTATACGTGTTGCGCGGCCGTCCTAATAATGAGAGAAACATATGTGTTTGTGAAATATAATTTATTTTAATTTCACTTATCTTGTCATTGTCATAATGCTTTAAATACTCACTCGACAACGACCTTCATTCATATAGCATCATTCACTACGCGAGGATTAATATTGTGCCTCATCAACCACCAACATAACTTAAGCGCCTGCGCACAGCGCTGCGCTCCTAGGAGAAGCACGCAAAATTTCAAACCGAAGGACCAGGAATGGACAGCCGAGTGTGCGCATATCCCATGTTGCTTTTCAAGCCAGCTCACTGTCTCGTATGCTGACGTACTTCTATAGCTAATGGCAACATCTCTTCTTCTTTGTTGCAGGCACCTGGGCATAAACGTCAAGTTGTGTTTTAGTCCTTTAAGTAGTAGTGCCGCAGGTAAGGGATTGACACTGTTACCTGCACACGACTGCTTGACTGATTAAAACACGGTAAAGCAGCGCCCGCTTACCTGGATTCGGCAATGATCGACGGACACCAAGAAGTCGCTGCATACAAGACAAAGATTCTGCTGGGTTCAAGGCAAAATACCAAAAAATCACGAGGAAATCGTGTCTGAATGCTGACATTAAACCAAGAAATACCCGCAAGAACTTCAAGATAATAATTATTACCAATTAAGTGACTCGTTAAATCGCAAGAGTTATTGACATTCCGGTATCAGCCTGTTAATATGCCTATATTCCTCGTTAAAAGCCTCGTGTTCAAGCTTGCTTCTCTCTCCCTCTCTTCATTCCTTTCACTCTTTCGCAGCATGACATAGGTAAGCCCTACAACCATCATGATAATGTTTGAGTTGCGGAATGATTGGGATGACTGAGATGACTGTGAGACTATCCCCCCCCCTCCCCTCCCTAATGGGGAACCCTGCGCTCGCATATGACGGTGAGCGAGAAGAATGAAGGGGATCCCCTTGATTGTACTCGCTCATCGCAAAACAAGGGTCCTCGCGACTCTGGCTGTCTTGACGCCATGACGTACAATCATAGGCCATGGTTGTTGACAGCTATTTAGTTCGCGTGACACGTGCGCTTTAACACATGTTCCACATCGGCTGGCGTTGCCATGATTGTCCCTAGCACTCCTAGGGCTAGTTTATGCGTACACATATGTACATAAATGCATGAGAAAGTAGATAAAGGGACAGCTGTCGCCGTAGCTCACTTGATATATAGCCACTGGCGGCCTTCTGGTAGAGCATCTGCCGCCGTTGAGGCTGATGAGAGCTGCCACCGGGTACGTACCTGCGAAATAGGTGTACTATTCTTTATTTCGCAGAATAACAGCAGAGGAGCCAATGCCACGATCCTCAGCATGCCGTTAATTGCTACGCGCTACAGAAAGTAGTTTCGGTGTCATCGTGTACTGCTTGTCCCATTCTCTGGGCAAGGTGTTTCGTCAGTACGGGACCCAAACTCTTGGGAAGGCCACCCACCCTGTTGTGAAATTGTGTTGTCGATAATACGAGTGTGGATTATATGAAGTGGAGAAGGGGGGGGGGGGTGCATTGTCTCTGAACGCGTAATCGAAATGGACATAAACCTACGGAAAAATAAGCACCACCAAACTTTTGTAACTATTCTCACTCACTGAAATTGTCCAACAGAAACCATGAAGCGTAAAGAAGGCATACCTTCCTAGCAGAAATCCTGACACTTGTAGCATCGCTATTGCGATATCCGTCCCAAAATTCTGCATGCTATACGCATTGATGTGGCAGTTATTAGGCGAAATCTTTATATGTATCATGAGTCGAGAAATCTGGCGTAGCTGGCGTCAACACGAATGGCTAAAATAAAAACACCTAAGTAATAGAACTGTGGCATGAGTCGAGCAGTGCGCTCACTTCGTCTTTGCGAAAGCGTCAGACCGAGGCGACAAAGATGTTACAGAAGGTCTTCAAGAAAAGCAGGTCAACTTAAAAATAGATTTATCTGCGAACTTGCGCATGTGTCTTAATGGGTTCCAAGATTTGCCACATTCGTTCTAACGTGCCATTGTAGCATGCAAAATATGTAGTGATGTTAACAAAACACTTTGAAAGCAACGCCAACGAATACACTATAATATCGATGCCGAATAGCTATCGCCTTAAGTCCTCTTAGGGTTAGTTAAGGGACCCCAGAGATTTTTACTGTTCCGAACTCCTCACTCTTTTACAGGTGGAAAACGTTAACAGGAACGTCAGTATGTATCAGAAATTTGGCTTATACTTTCCGCTTAGGTGCCCCGACTTTACGATTGCTCAATTTAAACATAACGCGAAAAAAAAAACAATTAAAAGTTAACCAGCGAACATTTTCGCTTTTAGCTTCCTGGACATGTCAGTTAGCCGTGTATGTCCGCCTGTTACATAACCCATCGGAAAAGGCAGCATTACATTTTCAGGACGAGTTTCTGAAATTCGCCGCGGCGGCTGCATTTTCGATGGAGGCGAAAATGTTTGAGGCCCGTGTACTTAGACTTAGGTGCACGTTAAAGAACCCCAGGTGGTCGAAATTTCCGGAGCCCTCCACTACGGCGTCTCTCATAATCATACCGTGGTTTTGGGATGTTAAACCCCAGATATTATTAGTTTCTGAAATTCTCCGCTTACTAAAAACTAAATTACTAAAACACGGTACATATCAAACGCGACTGAATTCAATCTTGGTATATGGCTGAATATATGCCCCCCCCTCCCCGAAAAGAAAGGGGGGGGGGGCTGGAAGTGGGACATTAAATAGCGGACAGGACAAGATGCTGTTCTGTCCGCTCTTGTCCAGTTTTCTGCACAGTTCTCTTCAGTATTTTAGTCCCGAGCGTGGGCATATCGATACTTCACGTTTTCTCTGTAGTATCAGTGACATCCAGTCGGTTGATCTAAAATTGTCATTTATCTTTCATTTCTTCTGTTTTGAATTTTGCTGTGCTTCCGTATTTCCCGGGCTCAAGTGGACGCATGCGCAGTGATTCTAAGTCTTGGGATAACCTTTCAATGAAAACTAGGGACCATTCCACTCCGTGAAGATATGTGAGCAGCGGAGTTGACGGGTGCACTCCCGTCTGTGCTCTCGTCGCCGTTCTTTAGAGGCGTGCTGCTCCTCGGGCGTTCTCACAATGCGATATTTGTCTCATTATTTATTATAAGTGAGCTGCCAACCACGGGCGCGACTGAGGATCTGCTCACTCCGCTGCTTCCGGCACGGCAAGCCCGCTGTGTCCACATGGTCCCTCATTGCACCTCACGCCGAATGTAGCGCCAGCCAACCAGTGTCGGCGCTCGCCCCCAATCACGGTAAAAGAATACGCGGACGGGAGCTGGTTTCATCCTTATTCGAATATTCCACCTCTCCCACTAGGAACTAGAGCTGTGCACGGGCCGTATTTCCGAGCCCGAGCCCGGCCCGGGCCCGCTGACTTTGTCGAAGGCCCGCCCGAGCCCGACGGCAAAGGGCTGCGAGCCCGCCCGGCCCGGCCCGATGTACGAAAACACAATCCCGGGCCCGGCCCGGCCCGGCTTTTTCAAGGTTCGCTGCGAAAACAAAACATCGTTTTCCGGTAATTTGGCATTTTATTGAGCATATCAAATGTGATTACACAGATTACAAATTGTCGTGCAAAAACAGCAAGCAGTCCAACGATTTAGGCTTCAACGAAGTGCGGCGCTTTTGCCCATGCAAGTGTCAGCTTGCACGAAGGCGATCTATTATACGTCGGATCGCTCGTCACTGTCGCGTGCATTTTCACTCATATAGGATGTGGCCTTCAATATAACGCGAACAGTCGCGTGGCGCCGTCACTAGCTCAGGTGGTGTTACTTCTCTGTTTGTCGGAGTGCAACAGAGGCAGTGCTTTACCTGCTCCCTTTTTGTGTAAAGTAGCGAATGGAAAGGAAAAGCGGCAAAGGGCGGTCGCGGAAAAGGCGCTGTATGCGTGCTGGAAAACAATTCCCGCTCATTCTCTATATTTCGGGCTTGAGTCGGGCTTTGCGCCGGGCCCGAGCCCGGCCCGATAAAACTCCAAGTAGACCGAGCCCGGCCCGGGCCCGAGTTGAAAATACGTCGGCCCACCCGAGCCCGGCCCGCGGGCCGGGTCGGGCTCGGGCTTTCGGGCTACCCGGAGCCCGTGCACATAGGTCGGCACTGTAGGAGAATACTTACTCACACTCACTCACCCCAATTTTTTTCATCCTTCGCACTCACTCACGTTCACACTCACGCCTACTCACACTCATAGGCACTCACTCACGTTCATACTCACGGCTACTCACACTCGTAGACACTCACTCACGTTGATACTCACACCTACTCACACATATAGGCACTCACTCGCGTTCATACTCACACCCACTCACACTCATAGGCACTCACTCACGTTCACACTCACGCCTACTCACACTCATAGGCACTCACTCACGTTCACACTCACGCCTACTCACACTCATAGGCACTCACTCACGTTCATACTCACGGCTACTCACACTCGTAGACACTCACTCACGTTGATACTCACACCTACTCACACATATAGGCACTCACTCGCGTTCATACTCACACCCACTCACACTCATAGGCACTCACTCACGTTCATACTCACGCCTACTCACACTTATAGGCTCTCACACACGTTCATACTCACGCCCACTCACACTCATAGGCACTCACTCACTTTCATACTCACACCTACTCACACTCATAGACACTCTCTCACCTTCATACTCACGCCTACTCACACTCGTAGGCACTCACTCACGTTCATCCTCACACCTACTCACACTCATAAGCATTCACTCACGTTCATACTCACACCTACTCACACTCATAGGCACTCACTCACATTCATACCCACACTTACAGGCACTCACTCACGTTCATACTCACGCCTACTCACACTCATAGGCGCTCACTCACGTTCATACTCACGCCTACTCACACTCACAGGCACTCACTCACATTCATACGCACACTTACAGGCACTCACTCACGTTCATAATCACGCCTACTCACAGTCATACGTACTCACTCACGTTCATACTCACGCCCACCAACACCCACTGATGGGCATACTCACGCCCATACTCGCGACACTCACACCCAGTGAAGTTCATACTCACGCTTCCTCACACTCATAGGCACTCACTCACGTTCATGCTCACACGTCACGACCATTGGTACTCACTCGTGTTCATACTAACGCCCGCTCAGACTCATAAGTGTTCACTCACTTTCAGTAACGCCTCTCACACTCATTGGTACTCACTCACGTTCATACTCACGTGCACTATCATACCTACTCACTCAAGTTCACACTCATAGCACTTACTCACGCTCTTACTCACATCTACTCCTACCAGGGGCGTAGCCAGAAATTTCTTTCGGGGGGGGGGGGGGGGGTTCAACCATGCTTTATGTATGTTCGTGCGTGCGTTTGTATGTGTGCGTGTATATATACGCAACAAAATTTAAAAATTTCGGGGGGGGGGTTGAACCCCCCCAACCCCCCCCTTGGCTACGCCCCTGACTCCTACTAACTCACGTTCACACTCACGCCATCTCACACTCATAGGCACTCACTCACGTTCATACTCACGCCCACTTACGCTCATAAGTACTCACGTTCACACTCAAGGGTACTCACACTTATGGGCACTCGCTCACGTTTATACTCATACCTGCTCACACCCATCGGTACTCACCGACCCATTCACACTGGTAAGTACTTACTCACACCTACTCACACCGGTGCTCACGTTCATACTCACACCTACTCACAGCCATTTGTACTCACGTTCACTCATGTCTACTCACTCCCATGGGTACTCACTCACATTCATAATCACACCTATTACCCTCGTATGTTGCCTTCATATACTCATGCCTTCTCATATCCCTCGTCACTCACTCATACTCACAATCACGCCTTTGAAATGAATCTACTCATGAATGAACATGCCAAGCTTTCCGCTCTACTTCACTCACATGCGGCCCCTGATGTCCATATTGAAGTACACTCCCGTTCACAGATACTCGCGTTTACACGTCCAATAGCTCCCATCTTCGATCATTACCACTCGCACCTAAAGTCCCTAGATTTTTTCTTTTTACTTAAGTACCGGCCACTGCCACCTTTCCCGGCCCTCTCTCACGCGCAGCTGGCGTCCGACGCCATTTTCTTCCTAACTTGGAAGATTTACAAAGCCATGTGCGTCTAAGTACATTAGCCACGCATCTTTCAGCGGACAATATGCTAACGCGACGCGCCTTTCTCCTCCCGTCAACCCCCTGTCATTAGTGAACGGGGGACGCGTTTCACCGAGTGCTGGAAAAGCGTTAGGAAAAACATGGCTACCGAAAACACGCGTTAGCCAATGAGATTCGTCGACGACGCTTCAATGGTTGTCGGTACTTAAGAAAGAACAGAGAAAAATCTAGGGACTTTACTCATACCTACTCAACCTCGCCGGGTCTCATTCACATTTCTCTGTCACACTGGACAAAAGTTTTCTATGCATTCGCATCTAAGATGATCATCTCTCATATATTCTCGTTATATCCGAACGTGCAGATTTGTAAGTTTGTAATGGATAGTCTCATGGACAAACCGCGGATGTTAACACTGGTTCAAGGAAAATGTGCTATGTATATGCATTATTATTTTTTAAATGCGAAGCATTTCTTAGCGAACCTCAGGCACTTTGGCCGTTTCTATCTACGTATCTATCTATCTATCTATCTATCTATCTATCTATCTATCTATCTATCTATCTATCTATCTATCTAGCCGCCTACGTCTGGGCGCTCTCCTGGTCGTCTCCATAACTTGTAATATACCCAAATTGGCATAGCAGGGGATCAGTGTATGACGAACACGATTCACTGGTCATGACATGAATAACGCAATATACCTGTCGTGTACGTCATGAAACCCTTTCTCTCAGTCACGTGTGGCACATACCCGTAAACCAGAGTCAATGTTATGCGGGTATGTGCCACAGGTGATACAAAGTCTCAAGCAACACAGTAACCACGAACACACACAATGACACGCAAGGAAAGGGATGATAATAATAATAATTGGGGTTTTATGTCCGAAAACCACGATATGATATGAAAGACGCCGTAGCGAAGGGCTCCGGAAATTTTGACCATCGGGTATTCTTTAACGTGTACCGAGATCGCACAGAACACGGGCATCTAGCATTTTGCCTCCATCGAAATGCGACCGCCCTGCCGGGATCGAACCCGCGACCTTCGGGTCAGCAGCCGAGCACCTTAACTCCTACTCCACCGCGGCGGACGCAAGGAAAGTGAGGAAACTGAAGACAGAACAACGCTGGAAGACACTCAACTACCATCCACTCGGCCACGTGGTCCGCAACGTGGACCACGTGGATTACGCAAAAACCGGCGTGAATGCTTCCTACAATAAATCTTCTGAGAGAACCAGGCCTCTCATCATTACCGGTGACTTCAACATTGATTTATCAAGACCCAACAACGCTTGGTCTTTATACTGCGTGAAAGACGGATTGGATGTGGAGAGGGCATCAAAAGATCTCGCTGCCACGTCCATGACAGGACGCATCATAGATCATTTCATCGAAAGAGGCATCCAGGATTTCCACCAGCTGCACTATACCTCGCACTTCACTACACTTAGACTCGTCATAGCCGCGATCACGAAAGTATCCGATTAACAAGTCCGGTCTAGCTGCTGGTGCTCAGTGACCACGGTGATGATGACCTTGTTCAAGAACTGTCAAGAACCCCTTCAACACATACACACGGGTTCGTAAAACGTGCGTGCACTCTCCGTCAGAACGGACAAGTATAAGCATAACAACTGTAACTGTGACTGTAACGTACGTGCAGTGCGTCTGCACGTGCCACTCGGTTGTCTATATATCTAGAGAAACTTTCTTGAATGAAGCTTAAGTGCCGGTAACGCCTGTCCTGTGCATTGATGTTCCTTCTTTGTCTTGTTCGGATTCGCGCTATCTAGTAATGAAGAATATAATCACTGCATATCAGCTTACCGCGTCTGGTGTTGGTAACACCAATGTTGTTGCTACCATCGTTACGCAATTATAAACAACTGTATATAATAGATATGCGACGCCTCAGCATATGAGCGTGCGTATGTCACTTCCATATTTCTCTAGCGTCATTCCGTAACGTTTCGCTCAATATGAACAATTACGCCACAGTCACCATAACGCGCATGCTTCGCATAACATCGATTCCCACGGTACGTGAGATGTGCCCAATTTTTTTTTATTTGAACTTTATTCAGACAGACATTGTCTGGGATAAAGGGGCTAAAGGCAGATGCAACTCCCTGACAAAGGCCCCCCTACCCATACATTGCTCAGGTTATGTCATATGGGATGTCGGGACCGCGTAAAATTTGTTCGAATTAACCGAATGCCGAGTTATCGAAAGTATCAAGGAAACAATAAACAAGTGTCTAATACATCAATGCATTCGCATTTTCTTGATGACCACTTAAATTCAGGGTACACATCTGGTATAAAAGCAATGCAAATACCGCAAATTTCTTCATTCGCAACTCCGTTCACAATGTGACCGCGGCTCAAGACAGCCGTGTATTAACACTAAACGTGATCTGGCCCCTTCCCTTATTAAGTACCGCCACCGCCACCACGCGCACGTGAAGATAACTTCTGCGCCGGAAAAATAATCGACAAATGATTATTCGTTCATCGTAATGTCGCAGCCGAATTTTATACCAGCATGCGCACTGCGGCTGAATCTCTTCACCTTCAACAGCTTCCACTATGTTCGAGTTGCGTGACATTGCGCGTGCATTGCCCGAAGTCAAAAAGAGGCTACTGAGTGCCGCATCCGCTGTGAACGAAAGTGCGGTTGCTAAATTAAGACGCGATTATAGCGACCACGCAGTTACGAAGGCGCGTGCGCGGCCTGCGCCCATGCACAGTCGAAACGAAACTGTTCGGCACAGCATCGGCTGCTGAATAAACCTGGCTCGCTAACGCACAATAATGAATGGCTACTACACAGTTCTGAAGCGACGCGGCGAAAACGAAACTACTGCTTGTCGCAGCTTTGACCCGCAGTCGCCGCTGGCGCTATGGACGCGATCATAGATATATCACCCACGCAGCTCGCGTGCGCCGAGCAAAATCGAAGACAAAGCAAGTGGGCCGCAGCCGTCGAAGTCTTTGTCGCCAACAACGCGATTATGGCTAGATCGTGGACGGCGACCACGCCTTTATGAAGGACCGCAGCCATTTGAGCTGTTCGCGAATGCCGTTTTTCCTCCTGTGAGTCGAACTCCGAGTCGAACCTCGGATTGCTTGGTGCGCTCCGAGGATCGTCCGAATTAACCGGGTTGCGGGCAAATATGACCGAATTAACAAGAGTTTGATACCATGCATTAAACAATGCATAAGCTTGTCGTGACCAGAGAACACGTCCGAATTATCCGATTTTCCGAATTAACGAGGAGCGAATAACGACCTTTTAGCGTATAACTTTTCATTTTCGTCGACTGACCAAACAGCAAATGTATGGGGCGCTTATTTGCTAAGTCCACCTTCACTGCTTATGCCAGGGGTTTAAAACTCACGTCAGCTAACGAGCCGGTCACGAAAATTTATTCCAGCAAGGGCCAGGACACAATGACGAAGTTAAAAGCGGGGGGCGGCTAGGAATATTTTGTACAAAATGTCATGTCATGCATAAACATGTTCCGCCGCTATGTCAGGGACAATTTTCTCCCGCCCCCCCTCTCGCCCCTGAAAGTGCGTTGCGCTTGCACGCTCCTCGACCAATATAGCATTGAATGCTTAGGTTTGTTTTGTCGGCGAACACAGTGAAAATCCAGCGCACAATCACGACGTCGAGGAAGAAGCACCCCACCACAGCGCTGATCGGCCTTATGCCACATTGTGATTTCTGTGCGCCACACCAGCGGCCGCGTTAATCCTTGGTTTATGCCGCTTTTGAGACATGGCGAGTTGACGCCGCAGTATGGACGTCTGCGTTACGTCATAAAAATGTGTATCTACTGCATTGAATCGGTGTACTTCATATAATATTATTCGTATTAAGGCAAAAGTCTTATATGCCTCATCAAGCGGGAAAAGTGACCTGTAATGCCATGTGACGCTCCCTCCTAGTCCTTTTCCGTCGTCCATGTACAAGCCCACAGTAAACACACACACACACACACACACACACACACACACACACACACACACACACACACACACACACACACACACACACACGAGATCACGGGAAATACATCGTCTCCTCATTATGCGCTCGTGTCGACCACCGCCATGGGACCGACGAGGCTGACATCGTCCGAGGCGGCAGAAGAAATGGCCATAGCCCTAGCAATACTCCATAGTGGCAACGAGGACACACTTGTCGTGAGTGATGCCAAGACGGTGGTCCGAAACTTTACCAAGGGATGGGTATCCGTCGAGGCGGCGCACATGCTGAACGCCAGAGTCGCGGACTTCAAGTCCGGCGCGATCACCACCAAATCTCTCAAGTGGTTCCCTGCGCATGTGGGAGAGCTTGGCAATGAACAAAGACCCGACCCCCCGTCGAACCACAACAAGCGCGCCCACCGCGTCGTGAGACTGCTAACCCGCCGCGACGCGGACAAAAGGGCCACCGCTGTGCGAGACATCGTCGATGGCGAGGCACCCAAGGCTGGAGGACATTCTTCTGCGACGATGATAACAGACCCCGAAGCCTTACAGGACTGCAAGGACATCATGGTCACGTGCCACGAGAGATTCAGCCACTACAGGAAAACGCCACCCCACAAGCAGCTAGAGAGGTCTCAGGCGTCTGACCTGAGACGTCTGCAAATTTACACATTCGAATATCCCCGGCATCTGAACAGGCTGTGTCCGTCGCTCCACCCGTCACCCGGCTGTCCGTGGTGCGGGTACGAGACAGCCGACATGGCACATACTTTGGAAGTGCGAGCGCGGTATTCGCCGCCACTACCCGGACGAGGGAGTATGTACCCCATGACGACTGGCTGCGCGGTGGCAAGTCGCCCTTCTCAGCCGACATTTAGTGGACCAAATCTGGGCTGTCCAGCGAGCCAGGGCTATCGCCGAGGACGTCGCACGATGTTCCCCGGACGACGGCTACTGGAGGCCTAGCCCGGGTCAGTGATTTCTTGTTGGACTCTAAATAATTTAAAGTTCATTACGTACCTACCTCATTATGCGCAAGGGTCAAAAGGTCATCAAAAACTCATAATTTATGAAGGTGAAAGCCTTTTATGTCTCACGCGAAGCACGAAAGGCCGGCTCAAAAAATCTAGTGACCTCTAAAGCGCGGAACTGTGCGCTACCTGAAAAAGAAAAGGCAAAGCGGTGCTTGTGCGATATAAATTGCAATTTAAAATAGTCGCACCCGATGGCTTTGGTGTTCAGCAGTCTTAGGAGAATGCTTCAGGGGCACTGTGAATCTTTTTCCTGGTTTCTAGGATATTCACGGTCCCTCGGTTCCTTCAAAGCCATCGTGCTGAGGTAGCCAAAACTTCTTTATCATATTGTCGCGACGTCAAGACAGAGGCCGTAACGCACAGAATGATTGCGTCCTTTTTTTTGTGCAATTTTTGCTTTTAAGTTCATGTGAGAAGTCTGGGATGCGTGAGAAAGTATAATGAAAGAAGTAAACTTACGGAGCAGCCCGACCTCTACGGACTACGAACTGGCACAGATACAGGTTGTCCTGTGATGTCATATCCGGCTTTTAGTTTTCGCACTTTGCGGAGTATCAACGTGAAATATTTTTGCTATAGCCAAAGTAAAATGTAGTGATTAGTGATGCCGAAAATTGCGCTCAATCTGAAGAGAAAAAAAGTAAAGTAAACCGGCAAGAGACAGGCCAAGATGGATACAGTCAGGATCAAAAAAAAATTAGGATTTTTCCTGACATATGACACGATGCTTTAGAACAAGAAGAAACTATGGACGTGGAATGATGAACAATACCTTAACCACACTCATTTACGAGACAGCAATTTGAAGGTAAATCACGAAGGCAAGCATTAAGATTAATTCTCCAAAACTACAAAAAATAATAAAGAAACGACAACGCGTCAGTATTAATAACTCCAGTGATCAAGTAGAATTAGTAGACTGTAGAAACTGGAACACCACTATGTTAGTTGGCTAAATCATTTACTGTTGCTGAGCGCTCACTTATTTTCTCTGATAATAATATCTGGGTTTAACGCGCCAAAACCACGATATGATTATGAGGCGTGCCGCAGTGGAGGGCTCCGGAAATTTTGACCAGCTGGTGTTCTTTAACGTGCACTGACATCGCACAGTACACGGGCGTCTACCACCACGCCTCCATCGAAATACGACCGCCGCGGCCGGGGTCGAGCCCGCGACCTTCGGGTCAGCAGCCGAGGACCGTCCGCTACACCACCGCGGCGGACTCTTACTTTCTCTAGTATTAGCAAAAAGGTTGCTCGTGGTGGTGTTGCACACGTCACCGGTCCCAGGAAAATTAATAGTCGAAACAGTGCTACACTCCAAGAAAAAAAAAAGGTCAAAAGGGGGTCACGGCAACCGACTCTCTTCGGTAATTCATTTGACCCCTTTTGGAAGGTAGAATCAGAAAATGATATTTAACTTTTTTGCAAGAGTCATTTGTCACTCTTGCAGCGCGTTTCGATCGGCTAGCGTGTCGAAGACGCCGCCGTATGCATCATATACATCGGGTGGTTGCGTGGCTGCCTGCCGTTCGGCGCGGTTCACGCAGTTCGCGTACGCTGCCTGGCGCGGCGCCGGGGCTCGCCGTCGCGTCGGCACTGGCTATGCACGAATGAAAGCACTTCTTTTCTGAGAAATCGCTTCAAAATTTGGTTTCAGAATAAGCGCGACATTGCGCCAGCATATTCCGACACCCAAGCACATCCTCCGGCAGTCAGGGGCACGCCGTGAGCGGTTACTGACCGCATGTTTTACAAACGTAACCCATCCTTAAATACTCAGCAAACACATTCGAGTACGAGCACCCGAACGGCACGCAGCGCGCGCGGACGCCGTCTACGTCGAGATCAGACATGTCATATGCTAGAATTGGCGCACATAACTCCCACAATCACGTAAACTCACTTGATTCTGTTATAGCGCCATCGCAGATGTTGGCGAACCACGAAAATAGCAGAGAAACCATGGAATAAAGTGCACGGCGGCGACCGCAACAACGCGGCGGTCGAAAGTCTCTCGCTTTTTCACCTCACCGGCGAGGCGTGTCCAACTTTAGTTACCAACGCGTATGTGCTGGAAGCATCCTACTATATCTGCACCTCAAACTAGCGTCTTTGCGCCAAGAAAAACCATAATATATAGTGCGTCTAAGCGTTCTGTAGACGCGATTTTTTTTCACGTTCCCACGCGCGGAAGCACGCTGCACACTCAAGGTTGATAGAAATGTTGTTATGAAATAGACTACAGCGCATCTCCAAACGACATCTTGCACCTTCAGCAGTGCAGACACAATGTGCGATCAGCAAAAAATGACCCTCGATAATTGTTTGCATCGCTCATTTTATGGGAGCTTGTACAGCAACGCGCATAACGGCATCCCCAACAGCCCCGCGGACGCAGGCTGCTGTTGGAAATGACTGGCAGATAACTTCCGCAGAGCTGCTGCAGACGCTCAGCTAAAGCTGTATAATTAGTACCTACGAAAGCAGTACACTCACCGTTAACGGGCGCACGTCGTTCGTGTCCGCCGCTCCATGAATCCGCCCTCCTAGCGTGACTTCGAGCACGGAGCCTGGCGTCAACGCCACCGAAGATGCGCATTTTTGATCGAACACAAAACTGCACGACAGGCAACTGACGCAGCCCGCGCAACCGACGCAACGCACAACGCATTACAAGAGACCGAGCAGACTGAGAGAGAAGGCCGAGGCGCGGCGCCAGCCCGGCTAGCTCCGTCGGTGAGGGAGGCGAGCCACCGCGCCAGAACGGCGCCGAACGGCAAACGCGCGATACGTATGGCGCATACGACGGCGCCTTCATCGCGGAAGCCAATCGAAACGCGCTTTAGGAGAGTCCCGTGACTCCAGCCCAAATGCTCTCTTTCTCTCATCTACCTTCCAAAAGGGATCAAATGGACACTCCAAGAGAGTCACGCGGCCGTGACCCTCTTTTGACTCTTCTTTTTCTTAGAGTGTACTTACTCACACTAATAGTACCCTTATGAGTGCTCACTCACGTTCAAACTCACGACTACTCACACTCATGAGCACTCACTCACGTTCATACTCACGCCTACTCACCCTCATGAGTGCTCACTGACGTTCACACTCACGTCCACTCACATTCATGAGCACTAACTCACGTTCATACTCATTCCTACTCACACTCATGAGTACTCACTCACGTCCACTCACACTCATGAGCACTCACTCACGTTCATACATCTACTCACACTCATGAGTACTCACTCACGTCCACTCACACTCATAAGCACTCACTCACGTTCATACTCACATCTACTCACACTCATGAGTACTCACTCACGTTCACACTCACGCCTACTCACCCTCCCGAGTGCTCACTCACGTTCACACTCACGTCCACTCACACTGATGAGCACTCACTCGCGTTCATACTCACATCTACTCACACTCATGAGTACTCACTCACGTTCACACTCACGCTTACTCGCCCTCATGAGTGCTCACTCACGTTCACACTCACGTCCACTCACACTCATGAGCCCTCACTCACGTTCATACTCACATCTACTCGCACTCATGAGTACTCACTCACGTTCACACTCACGCCTACTCACCCTCATGAGTGCTCACTCACGTTCACACTCACGTCCATTCACACTCATGAGCACTCACTCACGTTCATACTCACGACTACTCACACTCATGAGTGCTCAATCACGTTCACACTCACGTCCACTCACACTCATGAGCGCTCACTCACGTTCACACTCACGACTACTCACACTCATGAATGCTCACTCACGTTCACACTCTCGTCCACTCACACTCATGAGTGATCACTCACGTTCACACTCACAACATTCAAATGAGTGTGAGTGAGTGTGAGTGAGTGCACTCATGAGTGAGTGTGCCGAGCTATGCCCGTGCACACCTCTACTAGGAACGGAAATATCGCCACGCGAAAGCATGGACCACTATCGAGCGAAAGTTACAACGGAACACAAATGTTGTGCTGACACAATCAAGGTGATTGCTGCTGTTCATCATGAACTTGCCCGGCCGCGGCAGTCGCATTTCAATGAAGGCGAAATGCCCGTGCACGTTAAAGAACACCGGATGGTCAAAATTTCCGGAGCCCTCCACCACGGCGTGCCTCATAACCATATCGCGGTTTTGGCAGGTAAAACCCCAGGTATTATTCACGAACTTGAAATCATGACTCTTTCCGCTAACACGATTCTTGGGTAGCTAAAAGAAAATAATACCTGGGGGTATAGGTCGAAAACTTTACATATTTTTTTCTGACATGGCACGGAACTAAGCGTTCAGGGGCAGTTTTGATTAGATATTTCTAGTCACGCTCGCAAACATGCTCTTTTAACCGCGCTTGTCAATGATCCTGAGAGTGCGTTTATGCCTTCCTAAACCATGAAACATTTTGCAACACCGATGAGGGAGAGAGAGTACGTGCTGCTTTATTCACCAAGTATACGTTTACTTAAATGATTAAATTGTTTGAATGTGACGAAATACAATATCGGAATAAATTTTCAAGTGCTTCAATGTTGCTGACACAAAAGGCCAGGTATAACGGATTTTTCCAGCGCGACTTACACACCTGTGCGTGGTTAGCAGCTAATTCACTATATTATAATCCGCTCACACCAGTAACTAAGAAATAATCACAGGGTCCCTTGTGCATTCACCTAAGACGACTCGAAGGCTAAAGCCATCTTATTTTTCTTCTCAGTCGATGCATTCATCCTGCCCCGCCACCCACCGAAAGCTTTCCGCAACTAACGTGTTTTTGCAATGCCTCCATGATCGGAGGCGTTGCAAGCCGTTTCTGCACCTCACTTGGTTTTTATGTGCCTCCGTGATCGGCAGACGTTTACCAACCGACGATGTTATGTAATGTCGTCATCATCTGGCATCATATTATGTGACGTCATTACGACTTCACAGCGACGTCGTGATGACGCCACAAATTTCGGCGATCTGTGACGTCATTGTGATGTCATGCGGTGACGTCATCACGTGATGATGATTTTTTGCATCACTTGTGTTGGCGCCGACGTCGCCGACGCGGGACGCCGGTCAATTTTCATGTTTGATGAGCCATCTAAGGCTCTCGCCTTAATAACCACCTTGTTAACCAAGTTTTGCCACGTAAGGCAGGGCCGCAAGGACAACACACAAGTGAACTACTGTATACGCATTTTAGAAAAACAGTGAGCTGAGCTAGTTGGTAAGTACGTACTCGTGTTATTTAAACGAAACGGCATTGACATGTTACGCCAATTAATAACCGCTAATTACCTCAGCAATAACCGCTAAGTAATAACCGCTAATTATCTCAAAGCACGCCCAGTCTTTCAACAGGCATTTTACAATGCGACAGGTAATGTTTGCACGATGTACTCGCTATAGCTAGAGCAAAGCGAGAACAATGCTTGCGAGTCAAACAATGAGTAAAGATAAGAAGGAAACACCGCTCTGCGGATTCACGTACTCAGAAATTATATCAGATAAGCGTACATTTCAAATAGAAGCGCGCGCCTAAGCAGCTTCGACTGCACAGTATTCACTACTGCTGCGTGAACGCTGACGCGTAATTAAAACGAGCGTAGCTATTTCTTTATTGACACACAGCACGAGGAAAAAGACGTCGACAAAGCTTCCTGAAAAGCACGAATGAAATGCTTGAACACAGCGCCCTGTGCCAGGCACTCGTGGACGATATAAAATGAAGACCTGATAGGGTAACTCAATGCGCTAGCATGGGTCACTGTAATGACTGCAGAACTGTAACGTGCCTGCGCCTGCCGGTGGAAAAGGAAAGCGTGGACACACGGGTCCTCAGCCCGCTCCACCGGCTGACATATATCGTATACGCTATCTGCCGGTGCTTTGTCAACCGGCAGTTTGTCAACTGAGAGGCTTCTTAATTATAGTTGACAAACTTCTCAGTTCTTCCACTGACCAGCGCTCCACGCGCTGATGCCGTGGGTTCGGTTCCAGTCGGCGACATCTTATCTATACTGTGTTCATTTTCATTCACCTTTCCTAACGTTAGGAACATGAAAGTCACCGAAAACTTGACATATCCACAACAGATTCTACTTGTGAGCAAAAAAGCTTACATGCCCTAAGCTTTCATTCATTTCGTTGTCCGTTGGTTTTAGGTGCTTTTACTTGCGTGAGACATGCACGTGATCATCGGATGGCTGTCCCTGAGATTGATGTTATACATGTCACGATACATGTCATGGCTACGATACATCTCACGACCTGTGGCTTCAACTTTTCTGTGATGGTCGCTGCTGTGATGACGTATCATATTGTATTCTCATCACGTTTCATGCATCCACGATGGAGTCAGTGATGATTTTAGGGAACACCGCGAATTGTGCAGGGCACTTAGTACGTTCTATATAGGGCCTTTACAAAATCGGTAGCAAACCGGGTACAACCTGGTTAACCTCCCTGCCTTTCCTTCGCTTTTATCTCTCTCTCTCGATCATTGTTAGAACAAAGAGCTCATCGTGACTTGAGTTCTTCATCCAATGCAGAGCACGCTGCAACTGCACCGAGAAGCGAAATAAAAGAGAGAGAGAGAAAAAAAAGGAAAGCGGGGCTCGTCACGTCAACTTAAAATCACTCTCTCGTTTTTCTGTGAGTATTGAGGAAAGGAAAAAGACACCTAATTTCTGTCTGCCTTCAGGCGACACGGCGCAGTGCCTTGTAGGGGTGGGGGTAAGGAGGGAATGAAAGAACAGTAGGAAAAAATAGAGAGAGAAGTGATAGAGCCATCCATCCAACGAAGAGAAAAGAGGACAGGAAAGATATGGGAGACGATCACGGGAGTTCAGGGACGGGACCACGAAACACAGCCAGAGGCACGGTGCACAACATCGACGAAGCGGCGAAGGCCCCGACGATGAGCGGCGCACGGCATAGCGGGCGAGGCGACCGTCACGGGGCGCCTCGCCCGCTAGATTACTCCTCGTACCTCTCGGCGAGAGGTACGAGGAGTAATCCAGGACATCGCGGCCGGCACGTCCGTCTTGCTTGAAATCCAGCGAGCGAATGTCTCGTCTCCAGAAGTTGAGAGTACGCTTGCGAACGCTAGCCGAGCAAATGGGAGAGAGTATTCCCTTTGGAAGTGAACCTCTCCTCCTGGAGACATGGTTACAGGGTATAGTTCTATTCCTTCTAACATTTCCAGGAATTAACCAACTTGAAAACACCGTTTCAGTAATACGCTTCCCAAAGGGCACCTTGCAAGTTCCAATGACAAGACAAAATTTTAAATGAGGCCCGGTCCTTTAATTTTTCTTACATGGCTTCAAGCTGCACGCTAGTAAATAACCCAAGCGATTCGCGAAGGACTTTGTGTACATAGCTTTTACGGGATTTTCATATTATTATTATTATTATTATTATTATTATTATTATTATTATTATTATTATTATTATTATTATTATTATTAACCTGGCACTATGATTCTCGCACTCCTTTCGGGAAGCTCATTGCAATCAGCGTACACGTGACAGCTGAACGTGTCTGCTTCAGAGAAACAGAGAAGTGTCATAATTAATCTGCAATTACATGGAAAGCTTCACAACCGTCATGCCGTCAACGTACTGCAGGACGAACGCCAAGCTATTGGGCGCATTGGGGAGCATGTCAGTCAAACCAATGTCACCGAAGAATGGGGCCTATTTGAAACAACGGTGTACACACTCAACATTCCGTCACTAGTTCTTACCAGACTTGCTACCACCTCCAAATCGTGGAACCACTCGACGTCGCGAGGGTCTGTGGCGCCAACTACAGACTAGCAATTCTTCTAACCCATTCTTCCGCCACCTTATTCAACCGGCCATTTATCCCTCCCCGGCCGTATTGCAATTCCTGCCCTCAAAAGGCCAACTAGAAGAACACGCTGCTGAGCTACAGTCGGTTCACGACTTCACGTTGAATGAAAAAGCCATAGAAAGTATGGCTGTTTCGCGCAAAGAAATAACGAGGGAAGGGGTCAAGGGGAGCGCAAGCTTTCGACTGTTTATTCAACATTTTGTACATTGAAATACATAGGCACAGACATGCGCGGCAGGCTAAGCAAACTTCGAGCGCATATTACCCTAATCCCAACCTTTTATCCAAGAACTTTCTTTCCGCCCACGAGAGTGACAATGAAGTGTCACTGATACAAAAGGAACCTCGTGCTTTTATATGTAATGCCTCCAACAATTCTCGAGCAGTGGTGTCCTTGCTTTTACCCAGAACCAGAGCGTGTTTGTACCCATATATTTCAATGTACGAAATGTTGAATAAACAGTCGAAAGTTTGCGCTCCCCTTGACCCCTTCCCTCGTTATTTCTTTGCGCAAAATGGCCATACTTTCTGTGGCTTTTTCATTGAAAAGGCCACCCAAGACCACATCGTCCGAAGATGCCCTCGGCATCCGCCACCAGAATACCGCGATGTAACCAAGAACTCACAGACTTTCTTGAGCATTCGCCGAACACGACTCGAAGGCGAAAGCCATCTTCTTTTTCTTCTCATTCAATGTATTGATCCTGCCCTGCCACCCTCCGAAACCTTTGTGTACCAAGCGCGGTTTTGCACTGCTTCAAGGATCGGAGGCACCTCACCTGGTTTTGTACTGCCTCCGTGATTGGCCCACCTTTGACCAAGCTACGATGTCATGTGATGGCGACATCATGTGACGTTACAAAACGCGACGTCACGCCAGAATTTGTGACGTCATGATGACGTCGCGTTTTTATGTGTGACGTCATTAGGACGTCATATGGTGACGTCATCGCTTGATGATTTTTTTTTTTTGCATCACTCGTGCTGCGCCCGACGCCGCGGGACGCCGACGGTCAATTTTCACGTTTGATGAGGCATTTAAGGCTTTCGCCTTAATAAGGAGCGGTGTGCGGCTGCCATGCGCAGCCCGGCGACCGAGATCCAGGAGCCCGGCGCCCGAGCCAGGAGCAGATCCCTGGCTGAGCCGGGATTCGGTCCCTCACTCCTCCACTGGCCCTCTTCCCTTTCAGAGATGAAGTGCTCGTCCTCCCCCTCCGCATTTGCCGGATCGCTTCTATAGTTTTTTAACTCATTCCTATAGAACACTCTAGAATCTTGTCATCATCACACTTTTGTGCGCACAAGATTGCCTTAAAAATATTAGCTGAAACCCATGTATGTATTTTGATAGTTCACAGCGCTAAAGGGACGAGGACAAAGTACGAAGAACTTTCAAAAATGAACTATCACCAAATAGCCCAAGTTTCCCTTCTTGTGCTGTGTATGTATGTATGTATGTATGTATGTATGTATGTATGTATGTATGTATGTATGTATGTATGTATGTATGTATGTATGTATGTATGTATGTATGTATGTATGTATGTATGTATGTATGTATGTATGTATGTATGCGACTAGCCGCAGATGGCGCAACAGTGCACAGAGTCTGCTTTTCCTCTGTCTGCCAACTTGTTGTACGGATAGGTCACAGAGTTTTCCGTTGTGAACCCCCCCCCCCCCCCCCCCCCTATAACCGTGGTATAAATAGGTCGCGAAGGTTGGACCTTTCGAACACGCTGTCCCAGATGGGGAAAAATAAAAAAGGGAACCGCAGTGATCGGTAAACGCGCTAACATCACCCTTCGCACCTGGAGCAGTCGATGCGTGCTGAGGGGACGTCACATGACCGTGCCGTTCCCGTGTGGTGTGTGTGGATGGGAAAGCCGTGTCCTTTGCTCGTTTCGCTACGTTCGTGATCGCCAGCCACCTGCAGCAACTGGAGTGCGGCGACATTCGTTGGGCGTGCACGCGTTTCTTTTACATTTCGCACGCAGGCGGAGCGCGGCGAACAGGTTCCGTTTTCTCGTTGATGCTGTTGTCTTTTTTCCCCCTTGTTTTTCTGCTGTCCGTTGTTTCATGTCGGAACGACGCGTGACACTACAATGGCACAGGACAGGAGGTGTCCCCTCCGGAATTATTTTCTCTCATTTTTCTTTTATTTTATTGGCGTCAATTTTCGAGTGTGCGTGATAAAAAAATGTTATGCGGCTAAGATTTACGCGAAGACAATGGCACTGACAGAGAAACGAAACGACACGTATACCAGTGCAAACGACCAACTGGAGCGCTAGGCACAAAAAAATTTGGAGAAACGGCATGGAATTGAGATGTAAAAAGAAAGGGAAAAAATAATTCAAGGGAACGAAGGAGAAATTAAATAAAAAGATAAATATCGCGCCTTTGCACTAATTCAAGAAACAAGCGCTCCATCTTCAGGAGCTGCTTACGTACACATGCTAATGCACCTGTAACACTTCATTCATGCACGTTCATGTTAGGTCATTGTAATTGCTGCCCCACAAGGGTGGGATTCTTTAATAAGATTTAATAACAATTATTATGGGTTCGCGAATAGTAATTTCTGAGAGCAAATAGAATACGAATTTAATAGTGCCATAGAAAAAAGAAACCAAGTAAGCCCCAAGAGCGCATGCGCAGAACCCAGGACACTCTTGGGTTCTCGCACTGGGTTCGCGTTGACACAATAGAGAGTTTCAGAATTGGGGCCCCAAGGAGCTTGGGGACCCAAGAAGTTTGCGAGCCGCCAGGGCGCATGCGCAGAACCCAAACCACTTATTGGGCTCTTGCGTTCGCGTTGACCCAAGAGCCAAAAATCGAAAACTAGCGTGTGTCCCCAAGGCGTCTTGGGTCGCCAGCGAGACGACGCAGACGCAGCGCGGGCCACGACGCAGTCTGGCTTAGAGGTGTGCACGGGCTCCGGGTAGCCCGAAAGCCCGAGCCCGACCCGGCCCGCGGGCCGGGCTCGGGCGGGCCGACGTACTTTCACCTCGGGCCCGGGCCGGGCTCGGGCTACTTGGAGTTTTATCGGGCCGGGCTCGGGCCCGGCGCAAAGCCCGACTCAAGCCCGAAATATAGAGAATGAGCGGGATGTTTTCCAGGACGCATACAGCGCCTTTTTCGCGACCGCCCTTTACCGCTTTTCCTTTCCATTCGCTACTTTGAACAAAAGGGGAGCAGATAAAGCACTGCCTCTCTTGCACTCCAACAAACAGAGAAGTAACACCACCTGAGCTAGTGACGGCGCCACGCGACTGTTCGCGTTAGATTTAAGGCCAAATCACATATGAGTGAAAATGCAGGCGACAGCGACCCAACGTAGATCGCCTTCGTGCAAGCTGACGCTTGCATGAGCATACCTCATACACTTGGATGCTTTGGCGAGCGAACTCCATTGTTGCTGGCATGAGGCCGTGTACTTGTATAGCAAAAGTGCCGCGCTGTCGCAGGTATGCAATGCAAATAAAATATTTGTTGCATGTTGGTACGTAAAACGTTTACCGTTGTCTCGCAGTATTTTTTATATGCACGTGCATAATTATTACGTTATTTGTTTGTGTACAGCTAATGTGCTTAGTGCGCAGCGAATCTTCAAAAAGCCGGGCCGGGCCGGGCCGAGCCCGGGATTGTGTTTTCATACGTCGGGCCGGGTCGGGCGGGCTCACAGCCCTTTGCCGTCGGGCTCGGGCGGGCCTTCGACAAGGTCAGCGGGCCCGGGCCGGGCTCGGGCTCGGAAATACGGCCCGTGCACAGCTCTAGTCTGGCTCGCGTCCTTACTTCCCCACCTGTGGCGTCCCATACGTTTTACCCAACGCCGCCTGCGTTTGACCCAACTCATTAACTCTGCCCAGCACGTGCTTGGGGACCCAGTGTCTTGGGTCCCCGATTCTAAAACTCTCTAACAATAACAAAGCAGCAGTTTGCTGAGATGCACACTATTCTTCATAGAGTGCGAATGACTTCTGCATACACTGTAAAAAATAGTTGTAAATTTACAGATAAAATACATGGAATTTCTGTACCGCGAAAGAAACTTTCTGCGAATGTGCCATGAAGGAAATCTGTTAAGAAGAGAAACCGAAATTTCCTGTTATTCGTGACCTTCAGCAAAACAAACCACTCAAAATTGAACCTCCACAGTTTTAAATACTTCAAAGATTACAAATGTCTATGAAATAACATTTAATGTTTTTCTGGTTATTCCCACAATGCTATTTTGATGTATTAATAGTCAGAGCCTTTTCTGCGGTTCTACGTTCATGCCTCGCGGGCCCCTACATTTACAAGATGGCTACCGTTCACGTCGAAGCGCGGCTACGCATGGCTGCAGTGTAAAGCGCGGCTACGACACCGTCCTGCTCCTGCTTATTGTGCGTCTGCCATTGAAAGGTGAGTGGTTTGCTTCTAACTAGAGTTCCTTACAACAAGAACTCGTTGATATGCCTGCCCGCTTTCGAAATTCGCTCTCGCGTAGTTTCTAATTCTTCTTTGCGTCGGCAGCGCGCGCGACCAACGTTGTGGGAAAGTCGGAATTCCTTCCATGTTTTGGTAGAAATACTGAAGAGGCCTTGTAAGTGGGTGCTTGAGGGAACGCCTGCTGTTGTACCCCATTTATTTCTTTGCTGTTAGCGGCAGCGCACGTCAAGGTACGCGAATTTTTATTTGGACGGTTGCAGAGCGCATATTACAGCGTTCGCAGCGCACTTCATGTGCGTTCTCTGCGGGCAGCCATTAACGAGGTTTCGCTGTACAGAATAATGAGAGGTATTTGTTCACCTTACCCGCTTTGTTTCTTTATTACATCAAACCTGTGTATTCTGTGTTTCTGCATTTATTTTTTTCTTGATGCTTGGCCCGACTTCCTCTAAAAACTAATGAAGTGCGTATAACTCAACTCAGCTGACCGAGCGACGTTACAGAGCATATAATACTTTCTTTTTTTATGAAAGTGCAAACGTTTCCTTTTTTTGTGTGTTTATCTACGTGTAATAGGTAGCTTTCTCCTGCATAGTGAACATGGCCTTGAGCAATGATGTTGTGGCTTGGTGTACGGCGTTTAGTGTTTTGTAGTGGTCATTGCATGATAAGTTCTGCTTGGTTGTATAATGCTGTGTATCTTGAACATTGCTGGCGGGAATGTGCGAACGCATAGCTTCTTGGCGTAGTATCATTGGATGACCTTCCTTACGAAGCTTTGAGTTCCTGGCGGAAGATAGATAACCTAGGTAAACCTAGTTTACCGAATGGACGTGTGGGGCACATCCATTCGGTAAACTGATACCTCGATTGACTAGCCAATGGGGCACGGGCTTGACGTGTACACGCGCTACCTCGCGTCATCGCATTCCGCCTGCGTTGCGGTGAAGCACGTCTTCTCCTCGGTAGGAGAAACTCGGCGCGTTTCGGATTGGCGTGTTCCCTGCTGAAGCTCATGTTAGATACGCGGTTGTTACCTGTGGTTTACACACAACGGCGTGAAGCCGTGAACACCTCTGGAAAGTGGGCTCAAGTGCGCTCGTAGTACAGGCGGTGAATCGTGGCACATGTCACATGTGATCTCTCAGTGAGCACCAACGCCGACGCCGCTGTTCTAGCCGTGCGTGAAGGCTTATTGTGCACATCTATCGTGACTACCTTTAAAGAATCCCGGTTTTCGGAGAGGCGGACTTTATTTTTACTGGCGTATTGAAGGGCGAATTAATCTTTCGTTGGCTCTCGCCCGTTTTGTTCACCAGTGCTTGGCGGCAGTAGTTATTAGACTTCCATCGTCGAACAAAAGTACCGACACAAATTTTGAATGACGCAACCAAGTGTGTTCGAGATGTGTGTACGAGATGTGTTCGCCGCTGAACGCAATTTTTTTTAGCTCTTTGAGACGCACGTTCTGTCGCGCGTGAGGTTTAGGGCGTTTGAAAAAAAAAAGCATTCGCACGTTTTGGCTGACAGCTTTAGAAGGACATCCGTTCTATACCTCCGCCCTATCGACATGTAGGCCACAAAAAAAAAATTGGCCGCGTATCTGCGTGCTTCGCTGCAAATGTCGTGTAAAGACGATAGAAGAGGCGCTGTGTGAGATATGGACGCCATCTGGCAATACGTCGGGAAACATGAGTGCTGTGTTGCGTGCTGGTAGTCCCGGCGCAGCAGCAGGCGAAGACCGGCGGTGACCAACGCGACCGGCGGGGACGCCAGCCAGCCCGAAAACGCGGTTTGGCGGGAAGCGCTGAAGCAGAGAAACGTCCGCACTCAACGAGTACTCTCCACACACTCTTTTATTTACACGTCGCCTGGGTAAAACAGGAACACCAGAGCGGCGCCCACAACCGGCAGCCTGAAGGCCGCCCACAACGCTGCTTTTTCATTTTTTAAATATTTTTTTTCACCTTCTTGGCATTCTCAAAACTGAAGTTTTTCAACACCAACCCATGGCATTCGTACAGTGCAATACAGAACCGAAACCGAAAAACAACAATGAGCTCGTGCGAAGGGCACGGAGGAAGGCAAATTTCAGCGCAGTCGCATTTTCAGCTTTGTTGAAACAGCGCTCACTAGACGACGACGAAGTAAAAGAAGGCACAGGACAGGTAGCGCCTGTCCTGTGCCTTCTTTTACTTCGTCGTCGTCTAGTGAGCGCTGTTTCAACAAAGATGAACGCATACCAACTCGCTCAAGCTTCCATTCTTATGCATTTTCAGCGCAGCTTAAGAAACTAGGGTCCTTAAAATTATGTATGTATGCATTTTCTATTAAAGGAACACGCCACCTAATACTTACCTAGTGATGTTGCACCTCAGATATGCATGATATTTACTTTTTGATCGACAACGTTCACAAGTATGAACAGCCGTACCAGTTCAAGACGGCTGGCCCTTTGGCAAGTGGTTCAACTTTGGCCGAGTGGTTGAATCGAGGGACGTGCCGACAAACAGAAAGACAGACAGACAGAAAGACAGACCAAAATTTCTGCGTTTAAGTTCCCCAAGAAAGACTATCGTCTTTAAAAGCAGCTTGGCAGAAAACGGCGGCTCCCGAACAGCTCAGACGACTGGCATATGACGGAATGGTCTGTGTGTTTTGCGAACGTCATTGCGCATGCATTGAACGTCATTGCGAACGTCATTGCGCATGCATTGTGGATTCCTTGCATAAACACTTTCTGCAATGGAGGTTCTCTGAGCCCGCCCACGTGCTCTGGTGTTATTCGTCTGCATGCTTAGCCTCACGTCCGTGCAAATGCGCATGCCTTTAAAGGTTTTTGAAAGTATTAGGAATATGTTTCATTTAGGTATAGCATTTAATGTTAAAGATTCATTCTCTCTGAATTGGCAAAAATGTGTGTTACAGTCAGGCATTAGCCTCCTTTCCTTTCTCTTTAGGGCTTTACAGAAGTGCTTACCGTTATAACAGACTTTTCTATTTCTTTCGGTAATTGCAGTTTTTTTATTCATTTCAGCGATGTATGTCTGCAGTCTCTCTGGCACCACCAAGACTACTGTGCCACGTTTCATGAAGTATGCCGCACTGCACAAAAACATGAATCTATTCTTCATGAAGTGCCCATTGGAATAGCACAGAAAAGTGTTCAGAGAGTTCCTTCTCTGAGCTAGTGCTACGAGATACCAAGGACGAAAATAGGACTGTAGAGAAAACGAAGAGTCCAAAAGGATTTATACGGTTTTGTGTCATGGAAGCCCTAAGGTGTCATAGTGCCCTAAGGTGGTGCTGCATCTCGAGCTACCAGAAGGTAAGAGAATAATTTGACAGTGGCCTGCTCCTCAAATTGTTCGCTGCTTTAATTTACCTTCTATTATTGAGAGAATTTATTTATTTATTTTTATTTTATATCACATCTGCAATGTCTGTAGTTCAATAAAAATATTGTCTAACTTTTTAATTGTCTTCGTATGCTTGTTTGAACTCCAGGGTACAGGAGTTTTAATGACTACTTATCGCATAATTAACTTCATAACTTTTATTATTGCAGGCAAGTACAAGTGAAGATAACGTCGGAGACGTGCCGTGCTCCCCTTTCGTCATTGCCAAAGGTATTGTTATGGATATTTGCAATATATTGCTGAATATTTCTAAACAGGAAATATTTTGTTCCAGGAGAGAACTTTCTGACTGCCGGGGTATTTACCATCTGTATTGATACCCATGCTGTGATCGAATCCACCACACGGTGCCAGGCATTCAAGTTAATGCTCTTTACACACTTCTCCTTTACTATTGAATACCGCAAGGAGGTCAGCCTAACCCTGGTGTTCACGCAAAGGTAAAACTTAATATGATTTTTCTGACTTTTTCAACAACATTCATGCAACTAACTTAGATAAAGCCACATTAGATAGTACAAAAGTAGACAAGTACTGGGGAATTTCCAATATCTGATACTACACTCCCATTTGGCTAAGTCAATGAGGGTTCTGATGGAGGGTATGACTAAATGGAAATGTTCAGCTTAAGTGTAAAACTCTACGGGAATCCTGAGCGGTCATGAAAGATTTTAAGTAATAACGTCAGTATATGGAACGGTTGACGTGTGAAGTATTTTTAATCACTGTTTAATGAGGATTTCGAAGGGGCACCAAGTAAGACGACAATTTCCATTATATTAAGTAAGAGCTAGCGCTTTTTTATGCGGTTCTGCTGCCGGAGCAAGGTGTGTGCCCGGGCTAATTGGTATGCCATAATTGTGAGCACAACGCAGAAAGAGAGAGACAATAAACAAAGGACCGACGAGGATTGGTGCAATCAAGCGAGAATTTTCTATAAGCAAAATGGGCACAGATTGCATCAGCAACACGCCTACAAGTTTATTTGGCATCTATAGCTACACACAACTTTTTCATATCTCTTATTGTTTGCAATGGAGAACATGTGCACGCATGCGCGTCAGGATGAATATGTTCTTTTCCTGACTGTCTGGGGCAATGCCATAAAATCTGTGGTGAAAATTGTGCCCGTGGTGTCCCATCATCGACGTTGTCCGGGTCTATCGCGTTACAATGGTTTCAGAGTAATTTTTAGCAGATCTAAATTGTGAAACACATAGTGCCTACCATGCAATCATGCGTGTGCACTTAAAAAATCGGATAATTTGGTGGTGTTCACTGGTCCCAGCAAGCACATGCATTGTTTATTAACACCTTTGTTTTGTTTAATAGCATGGTAGCTTTGTTTCAACTTTGGGCTATTCGCGCACAATGTCACAGAGCTCATACATGGTGGAAGCTGTTGAAGGTGAGGGCCTTCAGCGGCAGTCCGCAAGTTCACATAAAACTCGCTTGTTACATTCCGACGGACAAACGATCAGTTGCGGACCGATTTTTCGCCGAAAAAATGATCATCACGTGGGTGTGGTGGTGTTGCTCGCGGAGGTACGTAATAAGGGATGGGTTGAGAAAACGTTTCGGCTTAATACACGGGGTCTTGGGCCGCGGTCTCATTGTGAACGATGAACCTAATGACAGAAATTGTGGCTTTTACTCTTGTGCAAAACAGGTACTGGATTTGCGCATTCATCAAGAAAAAGAAAATGCATTGATATAATAGTCATTTGTTTATATTTTTCTTGATACTCTCGATAATTGGGCATTCGGTTAATTCAGACGTTTTTTCCGGACCCGTGAAATGCGAATTAATGAGCTTTTATTGTATTTGGGTGAGTGTTTAAAAGCACGTGAACCTCGCTCGGTGAGGAGCATTATTTCCTTTAAACTCCTTACACTGCAATAAGTGACATTGCATGAACCATAATGCAATTTTATAGAAATGAATCTCCATCTGGATCATGAGGTTATTTTTTTAACTGATTCCACACACCTTAAAGCGGCAATGCGAGGGTTTCTTGAGCGCTCTACCAACATAATCAATGTTGTTCTCAGTGTGGTCCATTATGTTCAGCATAGTCATGCAACAGCCTGGTGCACCTAAAAATACCATTATTCGTTTTTAGGGCAGCCGCAGCACTCAACCCTGACAGAGGGAGCAAGGTCGAGAAGTCAAGGAAGCAGCGCCGCCTCACACCACAAATGACCAACTTAATCAAAGCTCTGCGAGACTATGAATGCTAAGTGCTACAACGCAAAATTTGCAGTGTCATTATGAATATACCGTATTTACTCGAATCTAAGCCGATGTTTTTTTTTTCTTCGGAAAAACGATGTGCGAAAGTGTGTGTGTGTGTGGGGGGGGGGGGGGTCGGCTTAGATTCGAGTACAATGATAAAGTTTTTTTTTTCTGGCCTTGCGAATTTCGCGGGTTGGCTTATAATCAGGTACGGCCTAGATTTGAGTAAATACGGTATATCTACACAATTTCCAAACCAGTTTGAATCTACGGTGACAACGTGTACCTAGTTTTCATTATTTTGCAGCTGTTTACATGCAGCATTTCCTGTGCCTAAATAAAGATTCGTTTCTTTTATCATGAAAGGAGAATCTACTGAAACGTGCCTGTTTTTATTGCGTTATTTACTAGAGTGCTGGAGGCAACGTCTCGCGGTTGTAGCTCCAAATAATTCACAATGTCCGCTCGGTGCTCGGCTGCTTACCCGAAAGTCGCGGGTGCGACCCCGGCCGAGGCGGTCGCATTTCGACGGAGGCGAAATGGTAGATGCCCATGTACTGTGCGATGTCAGTGCACGTTGGAAACACCAGATTTTCGAAATTTCCGAAGCTGTCCACTACGATGCGCCTCATAATCATATCGTGGTTTTGGCTTGTAAAACCCCAGATATTATTTTAAGAAATTGGAATATATTTGGATTATGCAAACGCAATATATTGGTATTTTTGCCATTGCATTTGGCTAAACAAAATATTTTTGCGTATCGCTTGTACGAGTGACATAACTACTTTTTAGTACTGAGGAATGCTTTTCTAAGAAAATATATATAAGTTCATCTTTATGCATAAAAAATATGTTCCAGAATTAAAATGCAGTAATGAAATAGCAGGAGGGCAGTAACAGAAAACACAACCTTTGTGACTCGATATCCGAACTTGTACTTATAGATAATGTTTCTGTAAACGATAACAGACACTATTAGCGAAATAGCAGATAAATGAGAACAGAAAACAGTTTTTTTCAGTGTCTGAAAACTGAAACGTGTTATTAAACATAGAATTTCTGTACTGTAAGAGTGAATGTAACAGTGAAATAACAGAAAGAAGAGAAACAGAAAACCAAGTTTTTTCTGTAACACAAAACTGAACATTGTGTTTATGCAGAAAAATTCTGTAAAGTAAAACTGAAAAAATCTGTTAAAACACAGAAAACTTCAAAAATGGAAAACATAGCTTTACAGAAATTTTGTGGCAAGAGAGCTGTCAGACAATTTCTGTTTTTTTCACAAAATATTTTTTACAGTGTAGGGCCGGTAAAGACTCGCTCCCTGAGCCAGGTATCGTGTACCGCTACGTAAGTTGCCGCGTTTGATGCTTTACCGGTAGCAGTATTGTTCATTGTAGTTTTTCTCACATTTTACGGCTATTTATACACCAATGACGTTACGAAATATAGCGTCATTGGTGTGCAATAAGCAGAGATTTACCTCGGCTGTATTACTCGAAGAGGGGGACATTGCTTGCATAAGAAACCAAGCATTTGTCTAACAAGATTTCACTAATCAGCTAAGTATCTTAGTCCCCACGTTGTAAGTTGCGAATAAATACTTGATTCATTTGATTCAAATATGAATCAAAGCCAGCAAGTTCTCGGGCCATACACTCTTAAAAAAAAAGTTGGTAAAAAGGTTGTAACTGCAAGCAAGTAGGTAGTAACTGCAGCGGTTACTAACTTTCTTGGACCGTTACTAACCTTTTGCTACCTGTTTACTACCTACGTTAGTCAACAGTTACTACGTACAACCGTTGCTAACTTTTTCCTACCTGTTTACGACCTACGTTAGTAACTGCAAGCAAATAGGTAGTAACTGCAGCCGTTACTAACTTTCATGGACCGTTACTACATTTTACCTACCTGGCCGTTAACTACTTAATCTGAAATTGTAGTTAATGCCTATTGTGTTAATTTATAACTGGAATCGTCTCGACACATAATTTTTAATCGAAAACTGGTGAAGAAAATGTCCATGGATCAAGAAAAATATACAAACTTTCTTTTTAAAATTACACAACCGCGATTTCTAAGCATCATTCTGCTATTCTGAAGACGGAGGAGCAAAAGTTATTGAACTGTAAACAAGTGCTATACGCGTTTTAGTACACAATATAAATTCCAACAAACTAGCATGACAGGCGGATGGGAAAGAACCCCAGGTGGTCAAAATTAATTCGGAGTCTCTCACTATACGACGCGTCTCATAATTCATATTGTGGTTTTGGCACGTAAAATCCCAGAAATGATTATTATTAGCTTTTTACTGTCTACTTTAGTCGCGCGACCCTTGCTATAGTCGCCGGTGTGAACGAGCCTTAAAAGTGTTAATGCTAAAATTTTAATGCTAAAGCGTATTTTTATGCTGACAAATGTAGTTTTCAAGAAGACTAAGCAGTTTTGCCACGCGTCTGGAGCGGTCGTGAATATGGAGAAAACTAAGATTTGGTTAATGGGGAACAAAACCCTCTAGATCTGTTGGTATTAGTTGGAACAGTGCACCGCTCAGGCACCTTGTGCCTTTGCATCGAACACGGAACACTGGGCCGCACTGCTCGTCTGCACTCACGCTTGTCAAGCGCGCCTCGCAAGCATGGATGGGGTGAGGAGAACTTTCTGTGTTCGCCTGCGCAGGTACGCAATGTCTTCCTTGCTGCAAATGGTATTTACGTGTGTCAGGTACTAAACTGCTTGTGAGAGAAAGATCAGGCTGTGCATAGACTATTCACCACTTTCGTGCAGTGAAAAATTATCCCTATGCCAACCTACGCATAGGGATAATTTGTTTCTCCCTTCAGTATCTGCTGGGATAATGTATTCGTTTGTATACTAACTTATGCCTCGGTTTCTCTTTTACAAACTAGCAGATCGTTCACACTTTTACACCACGCCTACCTTGGCTCTGGCTAACTAAAGGTGGACCTAGAGAATGCGTTGTGGCCTTCGAATTCGAAAAAACATCTACACAGGCCTACATGACTAATTTGAGCATGATTTTACAGTAGTAGCAATTAAGGGTGTAGCAAAATACGTTCCTCCCCAATGCCCTCTTTGCTTGTCGATGCGAGCACGGGTATGTGCCGAGTCGTAGCAACCGAGCGAAGAAAAGATGCAAAGGAAAAATGATAACAATAATAATATGAAATGATCCTACCCCGGAGCAGTGGGAGTGCGGGCTGACCAGCTCTCAACTCGGGGCTCGCCTGATCGCCCGGGCTAGAGCTGCAGCGGTCGCTCGCAGCTTTCTGAACTTAGAAGAGGCCACCTACCTTTATTTTATTTTTTTATTTTTATTGGCTCAAACCAATGTTTCTACAACAACAACAACACGTACGGCAATTAATCACTGGTTCTTTGGCAATAACTACGTCATAAAAAGAACTTAGGCGTCCTCGTGATTTTCAAGTGCTGCAATAAAGGTCGCAAGCAGCGCGTAGACGAAAACGTGCTCTATTTTCGGAGAAAGACGTAATTCCATTCGCTTTCCATTCCGTGCAAAAGGCGCTTAATTCCATTCCCATCCCATTCATCCAAGCGTTGGCCCTATTCCATTCCCATTCCATTCCGGGGTCGCGAAAATGTGGAATGATTCCGGAGTCATTCCAATTCCGGAGTGGCAACTCCGCAACACTGGTTGGGAGTGGGATTGGTGAGTTGGCGTTCGTGAGCTGACACGCCTAAGTGGCGAGGTACAGCTATAGGGCTCCGTGTTTTCGGAGTTTATTTTTTCGGAAGAAATTCGGCGTCTCTCGGAGTTTACGTCTCGTAAATCCACAGTTCTCCGAAATTCGGTGTTTCCGCGATGCGCAGCGCCTATAGGGGCGCCACTGAAAGCCGCGTAGCGGCAGCCGTTGGAACCGCTGGTGGGTCGCGTAGCAGACGCTTCATTTGCACGCGTGCGATTTGCCGCTTGTGCGCGTCCCAGATAATTACTTTTGCAGCGATAGTGTGCGCAAAGGAGCCGCACTTTATAATAGTGGACATGTGTCCAATGTCAAAGCTGTGTGGGACGACAACGTACTTCACCATACGCGCCAAGCGTTTGCCACAGACAAGCGTCAACAAGCTTCCCTACGAAGTGGAGCTCATCGTAAGTACACCGCCTTCGTTATAACGTCGCGATCAATAATGCTTGCATGCGTTGACGCGTGAACCAACGTTTTTTCTCGACACAGCAGCTTCGTTTACGTGCCATGTATTTATATAGTAGATTTTGAGGGAGCGCTGTCCCACGTACCGGCGTATAGATTTCACAGGTGCGGCCACGCGAAGGGTCAGCGTTGCTAAAACTTTGAAACCAGCACGATAAACTTGTAAAAAAATCAACGATACACTTGTCATCATCGGTGCAGAAGCGCACAGCGAACATTCTGCACCGATGATCGCATTCCAGTGCCATCAATAGGTAGAATGCAACCGATTTCGTCCAGCACACGTGTGATTCCACGGCGATTTTGTAAAGGAGCCGTCACCTTCCCCACATTCTCTGGCATTGCGCTTCGCGCCATTCGTATTTCAAGAGAGCCTAGGCATCGCGTCTTATCACTAATAACAACCTCATGTGCATTGTAGCGTCTACAATGCAGGCGAGGCGACCAAGTGTAAACGTAGTAGCGTTCGCTGAATACGTAGCGACATAAATGGAGAAATAAAAACACTGTAATCGTTCTAACACTGCCGTAAACAAAGCGCGATTGCTTACTTTCTACGTCGTACAGCCGCAATCCACCGCCGCCGTCGCTCTCGCTCATGAAATAGCACGGGAAACCTGTAGAAGTGCGTTCCTGCGATTTTTTGTGTGTGTTTGAGCAGCCGACAACGCAGCAGTTATTTTTCGACATCGCTGAGGCCCGACAGAGTCGTTAAATCACGACGAAAACACACCCATCCGTGCACTCGCGTAGACGCTCGCGGGAACACTGCTCGCCGGGACCCGTCAGCGCTTCCGAGCCGTGGCGGCAGATGGCGTCGTCGGCGCTTTGCGCATCGCCTATAAGTTCTTGCAATGTGTTCTTGTTAATTTTATTTCGAATGGAATTGCGTTGCATCGTTGCTGATAATCACGTTTCTCCATCTTTCATTTTTTTAAGTGCGAAGCATTTCTTAGCGAACCTTTGCCACTTTGAGCGTTTCTTTCTATCTATCTATCTATCTATCTATCTATCTATCTATCTATCTATCTATCTATCTATCTATCTATCTATCTATCTATCTATCTATCTATCTATCTATCTATCTATCTATCTATCTAGCCGCCTACGTCTGAGTGTTCTCATGATCGCCTCCTTAACTTGGTCAGACCGAAATTGGCATGGGAGCGTAAGAGGATTTGACGAATATGACTGTCGAGTACGTCGTCAAACCCTTTCCTGCAGACACGTGTGGCACATACCCATTTATCACGGGCCGCGGTGTACAGGTATGCGCCACAGGTGATTGACAGTTTATATCTACCCAGCAACGGCGAGAACAGACAATGGTAATTTAAATGGGAGAGTGTTAAGAAAAACCGATATCGGCAGCGTTGACCCGAAGAATGGCAAGAATAAAAAAATTCACAGCATATCCACGGAGTGAATGATGATGAGTGGGCGAAGCTGCGGAGGTTCATCGGCAAACCGTGAATCTTCCGTGAATTCTGCCCAGTACATCATCACCGACGTGAGATCGGGCGCGTTTATACTAAAGGTTCGATGAGTTATGACGACTTGCAGCTCACTTTAATTTTACATGTACGCTGTGAATTTTCATTGTTTAGAAAACCATTGCTTTAGAAAACATCTGGCGTCTTTCGTTAAGCAGCTGGCGTCTTTTCGTTTTGCTTTAGAAACATCTGGCGTTCTTTCGTTTTGCTTTTACAAAACATCTGGCGTCTTTCGTTGGTTTATTTCATCAATCAACGGCGTTTTGAAGAAAATTTTTATTGTTTAATCACGCACAGGAGAAATCTCACCAGGCACTACCTTGGAGGTAAAGAATGGCTGCTAATGGGAATGAGAGACAGAAGAAGTCGGCTTTTAGCTAACGCTGCGAATTTTTTATTGTTCAACAACGCACAGGAAAAATCTCCCACCGGCACCACCTTGGAGGTCAAAGCGTAAGACTGGTTACGCACTACGACTACGACTACGAGGGACGAACGGGTGCCGCCTTAAGGAGCTTCGCCCCTAAAATTAGGATCCCAGGAGGAATTGCATGAACCCAAGCATTCTACGTGGCAAGTAGGTATTCTACCACAGAGCCACGCCAGGTCTATAAACTGACTTGGAAAAACAGCCTATGCAGGCGTAATGTAGGTGCAACGTCGATTGCGGTTGTAGTGCTGGCTATGTCATTTTACAAGAAAGCAATAAACACTACATCTGTACTGTTACGATATAGGCGTCATATCAGATTAACGTCGGTGGTTCCAGTGTTGGCTCCGCTTTTATAGCAGTCTAATAAACATTACATTTGTATTCCTATGATTCAGCAAGCTATATTGAAGCATTGATCGACCCCGGAGGAATACATTAACGAAAGTTACGTATGATATTCCCATGACTACACCATAAAGTGCACTTCGTTTCGGTAATACTGAGGTATGTACTCTAACGTGAGGGCTGACGTTACGTCGCACCATAAGTTACCCTTTAAACGCCAGTGCTATCGTCGTCGACGTGCCTGGTAAGCCCACGATGTGCACACAGCTACTACACTTACAAAAACACATCGATCCACCTCGTAACGTTTGGCTCAAAGCCATCAAATGCAGCATATAAGTACTCTCTGACTGCTTCGCATGAAACCGGTTCCCACAACGAGTGGGATCTGCCGATTTTTTTCATTTGCTGTTTATTCCCCCTGTAAATAAGCCTGTTGATGGGCACTGCTGTAAACATGCCAAAGTGTACGTTTGGTGGGCTGGAGCTAGTCAAGCTGCTTCTCAGCTTTTTCTCCCAGCCTCCGTCATCTTCTTGATGAAAAATAAAGGAGCTATTATTATTATCATTCTCAATACTTCGATATCTTAGATGAAATGATAATTGAAGACGAGAACATGCGAACACACTAAGTGTATTTTACATGTCTGGAAGGTTTGAACGAACAAACACATATACACACAAGCACAAATACTTGAATACGAAACACCTACGTTTGTTCGTAGGACAACCTTAAAGCTTGTTGTAACAGGCGGAAGCATACTTTACGAGGCTCCTGCCGCTGATGGAGGTGCGCTCCTTTAGAATGATGATTCTCAGCTTTCAAAATGCCCTTTGAACGTTGAAAATGCCCTTTAAATCCGAGTTTATCGGATCAATCCGAATTGTCAACAATTTTACCGGAGATTGTTTGTCGAATTTTTTCGGATTTATCCGAAAACACGGAGCCCTAGGTATAACAACTAGCCGGGGCATTACAATCTTGACATTATTGGTGCTGCTATTGTGTGGGGTGAAATAGAGTATTGCGTTGTAGCTGCCTCAAAGAAATTGCTTCAGCGCGAGAGACTCGTGCGGCGGCGGATATTTCCTGCGTTGCAGTCTGTAGTGCTGAATTATTGCCTGAAATTGTTTCACTATCGCTTCCGAACTCTCCCCGTCGCGGCTGTCTCGCTGTGAGGCTCGGTGAGTATGCGATCGAGTTGAGGCGTGGGCCCTCTGGTTCCCAGCGAGAGAATCACGACCTGGCGTCCATACGATTGTGGCTGTTTCAGGTAACGTATAGGTGCAAGTAGATGCCTTTAAAATGGAGATCGCGGTTCGCGAAATTCTACCAGTAGTTACCAGGGCCGTACCCAGGAATTTTTTTCGGGGGGGGGGTTTGCGTGTAGAACGGCTGCCATTTTTTAAGATTTATACTGGCTTATTTTTGTGAATAAATCAAGTACATCGCTTACTTGTAATAATTCGATGGTACTTTTCAATTATTTGTACCCAAATAAAGAAATTGGTATGTCAACCTCAAATTCTGGTTAAAGCAAGAAATAAGTTTGGACAATAGCACCACCAAAGCCGGGGACACCGCGACCAACGGCTCCTGATGAAGTAACACAATGTAACCACGGTACAAAAAACGGTATGTATGTGTTACAAGCTGCCACTCTAGCGTCGCCAGCGCGAAGTCGGCGACGGGAATGGCAGCAGGTTAGGTCGTTCCGTACGTAAGCAGAGACAGTGAAGAGATCAGAGACGTGTGTGGGGAAAAACAAAACTCTAGTGATATTGCAGCACGAGGAATCTAGTACAACACTTAATACCAACTAACAAAATACATATAAAATCAATAAATCAGCTTACAAGAGAGAAGTATTACAAACTACACAAAACTAACCAACAATAAAACTACAGATGAGAAAGTCCGAAGGTATAAACAGGTGAAGGGATACCTGTGATGACCGGCAGCGTTGAGTCCACGACGATCGGATGCAAGAAGTCAGAGAGAGTTCTGGCACAACTGCGATGTCGGCGGTGTTGCAGCGCTGGTGTTTCCGGTAGGCTAGTGCTTGAAGCCGATCTCGGGCAGGTTGAACTTACTCGAGATTCAAGTACCGCTGCCTACGTTACAGACGTTAATTTCGCGTCACAACTAGACGAATGGCTAAGTTTAGGTGGCCAGCCGATACGGAGCCACAACCACTTAAGGGATACTTCTTGATCTCCTTCTACACCATGTTGGTCAGCAACTAGACTGCTTAGCAAGGCGAAATCCTGCGCTTAAATCGACCTCCGTGTCCCCTCATTCTCGTCCTGGGGGAAAAGAGACCTCTACATGGGTCCAATCATGCACGTTTCATTGTTAGAAACTCCACCCTAAAAATATATTGACCGCGTCCCTTTTTAATTAGGAGAGGGTCCTCAACTGAGCGAGAGTGACAACCTGTTGGGGTTCTCTCATACGGCTTGTCCACAAGCAGTTTTGCCCGTGGGAATGGTCAGTTTCCTTGGTTTCAGCCGGTGCGTCTTGCAGTCTACAGCTGGTTCGGGGTGCATCGCGGCCTTTGACGACCCTGCCGACGCCGCCGTAGGTACAAAGGATCAAACATCGGCGACTAACGTTTGAAGAAGAACACCCCATTCAGTACTTCCCTGCACTAAAGACCAGTCTTTTCATGAGCGAACGGTTCCACCGGTCAGCGGGGGAGTGCGGCGCCCGTTAATTTGCCGTTACGCCGGGTCGCAAAAATGGCAGTCCGTGACAGTATGTATGCAAGCAAACAAACAAGTCGCCCGACATTCCGATCTTCTTGTTACCGTTCGCACATTCTGCTTGCTGGATAGTTTCCTCGTAACTGCGAAAGAATAGAAGGGTTGAAGCTTGGGCTAGCTGGGTTTAGCTTTTAATCGACTCTTGAAACATAGAGGGAAGTTTAAACGAGGAAGTTTTTCCTTCTCGGCAACTTGCAAAATTCTGTGAGGACTTGTTCTGGGGTCACTTGAAGTTCTCGATGGATGCTGAGCAGTGCTAGTCCGGTCAATCTGTCGTTGTTCATATGATTTCGAAGGTAGCTCTTCAGCCTTCTCAGTGTGGAAAAAGTCCGTTCCGGGGTCGACGTCGACACGGGTAAAGTCGCCAGGATAGAAAGTAGGCTGTGGATGTTCGGAAAAAAGTCGCGGTTGCACATCTCTAAGGCCTGTAAAGCACAAGCTGGGCGATTCTTTTCTTCGATCTGGCAGCATTTGTTCACCCACAGTGTGAACTCTGCTTCGATGACATTAGCGGAAGGAATGTCGCCAAGGTAAAACTGCACTGCATCATCAATATCAGAAAGGCTAGCCGATGCGCAGAATTTCGGCAGCAGCATGTTAAGGCCAACCACGACCTTCTTATGGGCATCGAACCGGTCTCTTAATTGATTTTCGAAGTCAGCCAGCAAAGGCAAATACACATTCCTCCGGTAGTACTCTTCGGGAGTAGCAGAAGGTACGTTGCTTCTTTGCATCTGCCTTCCAGTGATGCGTGGTAGGGCCATCTCAACATTTGTGATCTTCAGCAAAGAGAGCGACTTCAGAAAAATCTTATTAAATTCCGTTTCCGCACTAGCCCTTTTTGTGGAAAGAACGTCTATAACATTCTTTACGTGATCGCACGCTTGAGCCAAGTCACAGTCAATTTTTTGAAGAAACTTGCAAAGTGGCAGTGTCAAAGAGAAGAGGTCGCTACAGATCTGAAGCGAAACGACAAACTCGGGCTTCGTAATGGCATTGAGCAGTTGAGAAGCTTTTGATGAAGTATCAGATGACGCGGCCTCTTCTTCCAAATATTCGAGGAATTGTACAATAGGCACGTACAGTTCAAGGAAACGCTGAAGTGCATCGTGACTCTCTACCCACCTTGTTTGGCAAAAGGAGAGAACTGATTTTCTTTTTTCTTGTGTTAAATCTTCTACTTTGTCTCGCAGTTGGTTCGTCCTCTGTGGCGAAGCTCTCACAAACGTACAGGTTGAGGATACAGTTCCCAAACAGTTGCGGATGCTGGGGAGTTTGCATGCGTGAAGCAGAGCAAGGTTCAACGAGTGGGCGCTACAATGCACGTACAACGCTTTGGGCGCTGTTTGACGAATGAAGGCTTGAACACCGTTAAGGTGGCCGCTTATTGATGCCGCGCCGTCGTATCCTTGCCCGCAAAGTAGGTTCAGGTCAAAGCCATGACCTCTAAGGCTGTTCAGGATTGTGCTCGCCAGCGCCTTGCCAGTGAGATCGTACACGGGAACGAAATCTACAAAATCTTCTTTAAGTATGGGCACTCCCGACGTGTCGTGTCCAACGTACCTTACACATAGGGAAATGTGGGCGGTGCGAGATATATCAGTGGCCTCGTCAGCTAGAACTGAAAAACACGAACCTGAGTTGACGTTTTCAACTATCTTTCTTTGTATGATTTTACCACAGAGGGTGATCAACTCATTTTGAATTTTTGGGCTCGTGTACAGCGCATTCGCCGGAGATGTTTCCATGTGAGCTCTCAAGGCGGCATCTCCACATTTTGCTCTCATCCTAAGCAGTGCGCGGAAATTTCCATCATTTTTCAATGGCAGCACTTCAGACATATTTATCGGACCAGAGTCGTCTGTGCCGCGAAGCGGTACTTCTTGCCTGCCACAGAAAAGGATTGTTTCTATTATTGGCAGCAAGTTCTTGCGGTTTTCTTCCGCCTGCTTTTTAAGACCGTGGTCAAGTTGTGTTAAGATGTCATGCTGTGAGCGGGACCGGACTGCTAAAAAGTTCTCCGATAGCGTTGTTGACATGGCGTGATAACTGCTGGATGCGTGGCTCTTAAAGGCGTCCATGGCTTTCTTGTAATTGGTGAACTCCTTAGTTACAAAACAGCCCAAGCGCTGGTGCTCCCCTTTTCCTGCACACTCGCTTGCGAAGACTACGCAATATTTGCATAATGCTCCTTGAAGCTTCTCTGAATAAACAAGCCATGGGTAACGATCTACCCAGTGAGGTTGGAACTTCAGATTCCTTTTCCCTGTGGCTGGATAATCATAGTTAGCCGGAGGGGTCCACGGATTGAGCAGCAGCTTCTCCGTCGTCTCTGGATCATTTACATTATTGCTTTTCGAGACAAACAGTCCCAAGTCCAAAATATTCGCACTCGTCGCACAGAGGGGAGGCGAACCAGAATGTGTAGGTGCCATGCCACTCACCTTCCTTGGGCATTGCCCAGTGGTAAAGGCGTCACTTTGCCCAGCGTTGACTGTAGAACAAAGGTCACTTGGAGTTGCACTGCGGCCACCATCATTTTCCGGCGGCGCATGGGTGTCCTGCTTGTGTTCGTTCTCAGGTGATTCACATAAACCGGTGCATTCTCCTGAGTCGCTACAGAAGTTCCGACGCGCTTGGCTTTCCACCAGTGCTGAGGAGGGCGAAGTTTTATCCTTCGAAGGAGGCGGTTCTTCTCCGTCCGCTTCATCGGTTCGAACTTTCTTGAAGTAAGACGCAAGACTCCTTTGCTTCGTTGTTGCAGAGTGTCTTTTCATTTTGCTGCCGCAATCCTGTGCACGCACACAGAAGTGGCCAGTGGCTCCAAAAAGACGTTTGCGACTGCTTCGACTGCCTGGCGTGAACGGCGGGCGATGTTTTCTTCCTCTCTTATCCACTTTACAGTGGCTAGAATGTAGAAGTGTGATGAACGCGCCGGCTCCCGCGTGGCGCATGTGTTTTCTGAACGCCGCTACAGCTGGTGTGCATGCAGGACCATTATTGTACTCCCGCTGCAGCAAACTGGATTAACGCTACTTAAAGACCTTTTCACAGAAGACTCCATGGGCACTCCATACTCCCCTTAATATACGTGAACCCCCCAAGAATGCACTGCCGAGACATTTGCACTCCCGTGGTACAGTCCAGAAAGCAGGTGTTGCTCCGTTCCTGTGAAAAAGTCACCTTTTCACAGACGGCTCCCTGGGCGCCTGCATAATCCTCTCTGGGCTGCGCTAATTAAATAGCCGTGACCCCCCAAAAATGCACTTTGTAGGCTGTGACGTCAGCCTCTGTACTCCCGCGCGCAGCCCAGCTTGGCGGCGTTTTTTCTCTCCTGTGAAAGTTGACCGCTGGTGCCGGATTGTGTGCCGGCTGTATCCTCGCTTTGTGTGCTTTGTAGGGAGGCGCATATACCTTGTGTGTACAGAAGAGGTAGATTTCCTTGCGTGTGGTTAAGGTTGTTCGAAGTTGCTCGGATATGCCAGTCTTTCAGTAGATGTCATCTTCGATGATTCGTTTCGGTGGCGAAGACTACAGTTTGAGAAAAGTTTACCCTGCAGCCTGCGTCCTCGGAATGCGCCGCTGAGTTTTTCCGCTTAGGGGTTTCGTTCCCTGGCAAATTTGCGCACGTCGTGTTGGTGTTGCCGTTGCTGTCGAACTGTTTACTTTCACAGAAGGAGACGCGCTTTTCGTAGAAACCCAAAGCCGACACGTGCGGTCCGCACAGACGGATAACTTCTCCAGCGGCAATGCACAAGGAAAGCATCTGGAATCAATAAAGGAGCTGCTACGGGGTGAAAGACGAAAAAGAAAAGACTCGAAGGAACGCGAGGGCGAAGTGCAAAGCTGTACAAATAGGGCATGTGCGCGTGCGGGGGAGGGAGTGCTGAGGTGTTCTGGTAGGTTTGAAGAAAGGAAGAAGAGGGAAGCAATGCCAGGAAAGTTGCAGTGTAACTTTGGCAGCTGGGGGTCGCTGTGAAGGCGTGTAAATATTTTAGTATCACCCGAAAAGTTAAAGCATCAAAAAAATTTCGGGGGGGTCAGAACCCCCTCAACCCCCCCCCTAGTTACGGGCCTGGTAGTTACGACATGTTCTTCTGGAACCGTGCACATGTTCTTTCTGGCGGGCCCAGACCATGGCTCTGTGGACGCCTCTACAGCACTTGTGGTGTCTATCGGTAAAGAATTCACCTTAGTTCCGGTTAATTTCTTTTCACCCTGCGAACTCTCCGGGTACAAGTGGTGAATATCAGCCGCACTTAAAGGTCATTTAGCGAAATTTCAGTAGACACGCAAGTACATTTTGATTTCTCCCGCAAATGATGTCTGTCTCTTCCAATAGCCAAGCGAAAGGAAGGAAATTCGTCTGCAGTTCAGGGCTGAGTTCTAATACGTCTAGAAATTCTTCAAAATAAAAAAATATTCCGCGTACTAATGCAATTGAAAACATTTACACCCTTTAGAAAATAAACATTCGTAGTTGAACACTTGATTAATCGGCCTAATTTTACACTAGTTCATGCGCACTGACACCCAGAAATTACAAAAGCTTGGAAAGCCTGACCATCGTTTTCGGCGGCATAATACCCTCCTTCTGTGTGCCGCAATACATCATGCACGCGAAGGAGCAGGGCGTAATTTCACTTCTGCTTCAAGGACAACAAAATTCGCGACGCATGGCTGATAAAGCTTCAAATGGACACTGATTCGATGTGCCTCGCACGTGTTTCCAGTAAGTTCTTTCGAGAATATGATCTTACGTGCGGACTGAGAATACAAATGTTCGGTGAGTAGCAGGCGACATGAGACGATCACGTTCGCGCAGTATGATCTACAACGCCCTCGCACGGTTCGCTCGCGCCGTTGTAGCTCATTCTGGGCGTCTGGGCGCAACACGTTAGCTTACTCCTACATTTCAACTGAAATATGAAAGTACAGATTAGACTGCGGTGCGACATAACTCGCGCTTTCAAACGAGCAAAGATTCCCGTAACGACAAGAACTGGTTCAACGTTGAAATCGTGTCACAAACAAACCATAGCTCGTCGTCACACTGGCGAAAACATGAACTGCTGTGTAGCTACAATGCAGCAAACAACATCCCCATGAGAACAAAAAAAAAAAAAAAAAAAGGCAGGTGTTACACTCTTGTAACACAAGAAGGCGAGAGCGTGGCTGCACTCATGTAAGACAAAGCAGCTGCAACGAGCAAGTACATAAGGTTTGCATTAAATCAATCCTTTGAACGCCTCATGCGGACACCTTTGCGTTTGTATTGTCTTTTTCAAAGGTGTGCAGCCTTTAGCGAAGCACCCACTACGCGTCCGTGAGGCAATACGCGCACCTGCGTAGCTGCACACTTTGTTGATGTGGCTGGTGATGATGAATGATGGCTTTCTAATGGTTGAGAAGCTTTACACCCCTCACTCGTTACGCAATTCACATGTTGGGACGCCTGGTGGGATTCTACGTTGTTTTTTTTTTTCTTTTTTGTTTTTGTGATATAGGCTTGACTTCGTGTGTATGTGTGTATTAGTCATGCATGCAGCGGTCATAGCTGGTCGTGTTACTGTAGCGAAGGTCGGATTGCAGTAGTTGATCGGGGCGTTCCGACTGTAACCCTTGACATATAACCCTTGACAGATGGTGTGCCTGCGCTTCCATCTCTCTAACAAAACAGTACGGACACTTAGCACCCAGTGGTACGTAAATGCGATCAGTTCCACGTTGCCATGACAGCCGGTGTAAGGGCCACCCCAGGCCGAAGCTGACGACACCCTCCGCCCCATTAAGGTGAAGTGGGAGGGTGCAGACACACGGTGGGATAAGGGCGAGTGTGTCCTGCCGGAGAAGGTTGCTGCCACACAATGTTTCGTCAGTTAAAGCGACTCGTTGCACGACATGACGCCTGTAAAAGGTATTTTTCGAAAGCATGTTCAAGCTCTGGCGTGGCTCTATGGTAGAACTCATTACTACGCAGAATGCCTGGTTTCGATTCCGGCTTGAACCATGTTTTTAGGTCACGCTTAAGAGGTCACGTGAGTTCACTGCAGGCCGCGTTTTTCAAGGCCAGCGTCTGATGAGGAAAGCGTGCTGCACGTGGGGCTGTTGGCTGAGCAATCCAACTTAGCACGTCACAGGGATGATTCCGTGTCGGCGCCACGGTATATCGTTTTTTCTGCCACATTATAAGAAGCTTTACTTTATGCACCTGACCTAGCATTGCTTGTGGAACATCTCTCTGTGTTTGGCCTTTTTTTTTTTTTCTTGCCTGTGCGCACGTGTGTACCGCAGGTATATTTTTCAGAGCGCCTTCTTGTAATGAAATTGAATTAGACGCGGGTGCATTGTCCGTCTTTGTGTGTGTCTTCTCAATGTGAAAGTAGCTTTTAGCGTGTGGTCTCTAAACCGAAGAGGACGGTCGCGCAATTTCAGTCCGATCAAGCGGTGACTCATCGACAGCAATGATACAAGCTGAGGAGACGGACTTTCAGAATAATCTTTAGGCGTGGGTGTTAAAGAAGCTTTAAAAAAAGTCACATTCAAGTAATGAATGCGATAGCAACACATTGGAATGATATACGAAGTAAGGCTAGCAGCTCCTTTAGGATCCGATCTTGGGTAAATGTACAAAACGCTGGCGTAAGGAAACACGGCCACTGCAGCGAGCGAAGCGACTTTCGTGCTGTCTAGCATATGTCCGCGAGATCGAGCAGAGTCGGCACCTAGCGGCGAGCGGAAGAAACCTCGTGGTGTGGATGGCTCCTTGCATCGTCTGCTAGCCACACCGCGTTCGCATGTGTGCGTACGTCATGCACGTCCTCAGTGGACGGCATATTCCATTGTGGTAGCACAGTATCAAATGCTTGTACGATGTCGATATGCCTACACGATATACACGAGCATTTCGCCTTCCGAGACCTGTGTGGACTCAATAAGCGAGTACATGCACGTGTCGGTATGACGCTACGTCTAACCATCGTACCGTCAATTCGCCAAAATTATTTCAATGTGGGTGCCACTTTGTCGTTCAAGCAGAGCACATAGTGCATTTGGCGTCGTCCTCAACGAAAGAAGTACTAAATGTCGAGGTGTGAATGTAGAATTTTAGCGACACCGTCTCATAAATTAAGTGTTGGCGATTTCGAAATCCCTGTGATACCCAAAGCATGAATTAGCGTCTGCCGAGGCCGGTTAGCGGTAAAAAAGACCTCAAGCCACGCACTCATAGCGGTACACGTATTCATGCAAACAGAAAAGCAGTGCACAATGTTCTACTTCATCTAATTACGCAGAAATACACATGACCAGGATTTGAGGACATATATGCACGTACCGCCATCTCTCGTCGGTAACTGGGGTGCCGTAACTGAATGGGAAATAGGCGAAAAAAATTGTATCTCACGAAAAAAGTTAGTTGTCAAAAACGACTCCCGGTTCTATACAGTAGACGCTTACTTGAACATTCTGTTAAAATTACAGTGTCGCACCACAAACCGCGTGGCTTCCCGGAATGTTTAAAATTTTACAATAGGGCACCATGTGTGTTTCTAATGGGCGGTGTTCAATTGTCCTGGGAAGCCACACGCTTTGTAGTGCAATACTGCGATTTTACCAAAACGTTCCAGTAGGTCTCTACTGTATAGAACCCCGAGTCGTTTTTGATAGCTTGCTTTTTTCAAGAGATATGATTTTTTTCGCCCACTTCCCATTCAGTTATGGCAGGACGCCGTTGCTACCGCCAAGAGATGGCACCACGCACAAATGTCCCCAAATCCTGGGAATGGGCTCTCTTGTTTTGTAGCCGATAGAGCAAGAAGTAAATACTTAATTGGCTCAGTCACGCAAACACAAGCTAAACACGTACAAATAAAACCAGAAAAAGCATCGAGCACAGTGCAAAAAAAAAAAAAGACGACTGTGACCGAAGCCCAGTAACCCCTTGGACTGGCAGATTGTGCTTCCCTCACACGTAATAAAAACGTCAGGCCGACTTCATACATTAACGGGGCAATGAAGGACGTATATATCACCATTAGGCTGCAGTCAACGCGCTTCATTTGCCGACAATCGACTCAAACCGAAGCGCCGCTGCGGGCCCGTGCCCCCCCCCCCCCGAAATTTTTTTGCCATGGCATACAGAGCTCAAAATGACACTCGATCACATTTGCCTGTCCGACCCCCACTTCAGATCAAGGAGGTGCCCCCCCCCCCCCCCGAAAAAAAATTCTGGCTACGCCCCTGTCGCGGACTGAGAGGTCATGTGTTCGACTCCTGTCAACGGAACTTTTTCTTATAGTTTTTTCTTTGCCATTTGATGACATTAATTTTGCTGACGTATTTCCGTGACGGAAATACCTCATGAAAATCTTGGTGGACCCCGGCATAAAACACTTTCGTATTAAAAAAAACATGCCCGATCACTCCGTTATAGGAATAAGTATAACACGAAAGTAAAACGTGTCTTCACAGAAGAAGTGCTTATTGTGTAGTGATATACATAAGCCGGCAAACTCACTCGTGAGTCGACTTACTCAGACTCAGATCGAGCCGTGAGTCTGAGCGAGTCCGGCTGAGCAATACGTTGGTGAGTTTGAGTCCAAGTGAGTCCGCTTGAGGAAAATATTGGTGAGTCTGAGTCCCAGTGAGCCAGCGCAAAATATATTTCTTGAGTGAGTCGGAGTGAGTTCCAATATTTTTGCCGACCTATGGTGATATATGAGAGTTTGTACAACGTCTATCGGTGCTACGTGGATGCACCCACGTTGATGCCTATACTGGCACATCTCGTGACGACTAACGCTCATGGTCATGATTTAACCGTTGCGGTAGCTGAAGTTTTTTAACATATACCTGGACACAGCATATCGTGAATTCCGCGCAAAGATGACATCAACAAGCACATAAAAGCACTGGTACTCAATATGCACTTCTTCAAAGCGTTGTCAATTAAAGGGACAAAGAGCAAAACGATCTTTCTCATATTAGTAAAGTACTCTTTCACGATACCAAGAACACCACGCTTGCGGCGAGAAGACGCTTAGTAAGCGAGAAAACGTGCAAAAACAAAATGTGGGTGGCGACGCCACCTTGAAGTTTCCGCACCACTCGGCGTGACGTCACATGTTTTGACGGCGCCTACTAGGGACTACGTAGTTCCTAATCTGTAAAAATTAAGTACATTGTCCTCTGAAGGGGCCATAGACTTAACATACCGAGTTTGATGTAATTTTGTTGAGCCAGTGGCGCCAAAATACGATAAATACACTTTGAAATCCGTGACGTCAGGCGGGAAGATTTCAGCGCAAAATTTGAAAATGAAACTTCGAACTTGATTTTCTCCTCAATTAACAAAGCTATGATGGCGAAATTAACGACATTAGAGTTCTCAGAGCACAATTTATCGATATAAACCGATTCATTGTTTCTCTTTAGTGTCCCCTTAAAGAGACAAACGGCACGGTGTGCGCTCCCGAGTAATAGGGTAACCTACGCCTGTGCTCACGCATACACTACCTCACTGCGCTTCAGCAACACGGGAGGCAGAGGTTTTTTAGCTTGAGCTGCGAACGCGCGCAGGCGTTCCACGTCCCACTGGCCTGTTTCGCTCCACCAAGGCACGACATTCAACAGTCGACATCGTTGCCTTTCTGCGGCGCTTACTGCAACAGTTTTATTAGTCGGTGCTGTCGCTCTCGAAGCAGTCGGCGGCGAAACACCATTGGTGCAGGTGGAAGCTACACCTACACTACTCCGACAACAAACCGTTACACGCTAACACTACACGAAGCGAAGGGCAAAGAACGTAACTGCGTCTGGGGCGACTCCCCGATGCTAGCGCTGCTAGGCTGCTAGCGCGGCCAGCGTTTTTCGCTAGCTGGTATCATGACACTTTAACCATGGCCTCCGAGATTGCGCGCCATTTCGGAGGCCATGCTTAAACTGCGTCGTCTCCTAATCGTTTTCTATCGGCGCTAGTAATTAAGTGTCATGCTGCATTACTTCACGTCACCGCTCACAGACGGCGGCACCACCCCGCCCCGCCTGGCCCCTCTAACAGAGAGCACCGTGCGAAAGAGAATGTTTGAGAGATATATAAGCCGTGTTTGTAAGCTGCGTCGGTTATCTGCCTCGGTAGCTTAGTCCGTAGAACGCCAGGCGCTTATCGTCGCGGGCAAGTATAGGTTCGATTCCCGGCGGGATAACGTTTTGTTTTTGCTTTCTCATCCGTTAACGTCCATTTTATCAACGTCATATCCGTGACGGAAATACGTCACTGAAGTCTTTGTGGACACCGACAAATAACACATTCGTATTAAAATACTACGTGCGCCGTCCTTCGTCGCATGGTGGCGATGACTAGACCTGAAGAGCGAGTGGTCCTTCCTGGGAAAAAGCGCATACTTCAGGACGGTCGGCTGCGTTTTCTTGTTCCTGGCATCTGTTGAAGGCCTTGAAAAAAGTGCTCCAGCTCTTCCTCCTCTTCTTCTTCAAGGAATAGATCGGCGTCCAATATCTTCATTTCATACGTCTTTTATTTCAAATATACCGTCTTGGAGCGAAAAAAGGACATCATACTGTAGCGCTAAACTCGAAAAGAATCACTAAGAGGCGGAAAGAAGTAGCAAAGTCAGCCTCTTACTCGTTATATTCGAGTTGTGGCCTACAACATTGTCCTCCAGTAAGTGCCAACTCGCCCTAGAAAAACTAATTGTAGAACGTAAACACAATAACAAAGCAACTAGGACACAAATGAAACAGCTTAGACGAGACCATTTTGGTTGTTTTGGTCACGACTGTTGACGCGCAACGCTGCTTTATTGAATGTGGCTCAGTTTGATTGAAACAGATGCAGAATTTGGCTCATTTTTTATTAAAAACTGCCTTTTCGAGTTCACGTTACAATCAGGAATTGCCCCATTTTGATTCCAACTGTTTTAGAAGTTAAAGATACTTGGGCGCGCTTTACGATCGCGTGAAATTTAGCCCAGTTTCGGTTTCTGCATTTGGCTCTTTTTGAATAAAAACGCCACATATTGGCATACGCTATTCTAAAACTGCGGAATGTTAGGGAGCACTGGAATTGTGGCGCGCAAGTGGGCATGTCACGTGGTATTTTTTTAAAATTTAGGTGGCATCTGTAGTAAGCAGAAAAAATTCACAGCATATCCACGGGTGAATGATGAAGAGCTTGGGCGAAGCTCCTGAAGCAATCATGGTTACACCGTGAAATCTTCAGTGGTTTCGCCCAGCAGTAATGAAAGCGATAGCCCAGTACATCATCAAAGACGTGACAAACACTGTATATATTTATACAAGAAATTTTATTAATCGTGAGTGCTAGCTGGACGTGGCTTCCGCTCCCCCTTAATTATAACGGCTTTATGGTCGGTGAAGTGATGGATCGGTGATGGGTTGTAGTGGGATGTTTGCAAAGATGAAGTAGTGGGCAGTTTGCAAAGGTGGTTACGCCGGACAACGGAGACGTGACAAGGTTAGACTAAGAGGAGCTTCGCCCCTAAAACACCAATCTAATCGAACTTTTTTGCAAGCCGATCTACAACTTTTTCATTAGAAGTTTTTGCTAAGCTTCGTCAAAAGTTAGCTAATTAACATGCCTAATAAAGCAGAACACAAAAAATAGTATGACTGACTCCATGCAATGGTCAGCAACATGCATTTGGTCGAGACGTCATAGAGTACGTCAGCATATTTTTAAACTTTGGCTAGAATTAACTGGGGCACCCTGTGATATCAAGGCGCGTATGACTCTGCCTATGACTTGGGCGATTCCGAAAATAGTGCTGTGTCACATTCTGCCTCAGAGCACAAGCTAGGTGAAAATTTTGACTTCTCACTACGCCATTATAAACTGTACACAGGCACCAAGCATCCCTAGGAGTGACGTGGAGTGGGGGATTTTTTTCTTTCTTTCACACAGTGCCTGAACTAGGAACCTCATCACACCACACCTTTAAAACTACTTTAACTTTAGCCTTAAAGTACACACTTTGATTAGCCACAATGAGTACCTGAACAGACAATTTATCACTCCAGTAGACGAGAATAAAAAATATTATATAATGTAGAAGTCTTTGGCATTAAATGTCAGAATATTGTAAAATTATTTGAATAACTTGGAACAATGAAAGCACTAATAATGCAATCAACTACTTGCAAATTTGTGGCTAGAAATAAAAAGATTTGTGTATTGGCTAAGGTAAGGCTGCCGCAAAAACTCATTCATCCATTTCACAATGAACGAAGCCCAAAAATATATTTTCACCACTGTCTCAACACATGATCAAAATGTGAGCGAAAAATACTGTGGAAAGGTGAGCGCAAGTACTGTAAGCACCTGGGTGTTGGAACAAAATGTTTTTCATTTTGGTTTTAGTTTTAAAAAAATTCCATAATGGCTTTTATTTCTGTACGAAAAATTTGAAATTAAACTAACGATAAAAACGTAGTAGATAAGAAAATGAATTTTTCCCATAATTGATTTATGAATTCTCTGAGCAGGCTGAATGCTTTGCGTGAAGGGAGTGAGCATGATCTCAGAAGCAGCATGTTTTTGAGTGTAGTCCGATATGCGAAGCTGCTGTTACGATAAAACAGACTTCAGCGCCAACAATGCCCTCTCAATGCTGCTCTGTGTCACTGACACACCAAGGTCCACTTGTGTTAACATAAACAGCTTCGGTTGCCATTCTTTTCGTTTTTCGGAAAATTTCAAGACGTTTACTTTGGAATCCCTGCCTGAGATACGTGCTAATACTGCCCCTTGAGTTATGCATTAATGTTCACGTTGCATAATCTCGGTTGTTCCTCCACACTTCTAACTTTTCCTTTCAACCAAAAGCCAATAAAAAATATTTCGGTTTCACTCCGGAACGAAATAATAAAGTTTCGGTTATGTTTTTGTACCGGTCAAAAATAGTTTTTTTTTTTCGCTTCTTGTATTCGTTCCATTCTGACACACTAGTAGGCACACATGCCTACATCAATGAAGGCGATGAAACTGAAATTTCAGAGACATGCAGGATAGACGCAGAAGCATATGCAACACTACATGTATACGTTTTGCTGAATGACTGTCAGTGGAAGCACATGGCACTTTAACAATAGTAGGTTTGAAATTCCTAGACGAAGGGCTTAACTTTTATTGGTTTTCATTGTGTATGTACCATACCGAATAGATTTAAGAGCCCCCTTAGAAACGTTAATACCTGCTGGCTGGAGTGTATTGAACTTGTGAATAAGGTATGACTGTATATTTTCTGTCTTATAACGGCTCATGTTGACACATCTACTCAGATATTTCAATGCAATAGTGTTCATATGCCAGCTCAATATTTATTGATCAGAGCCGTGCCTTGAGCCCCCGGCCCCCCACGAAATTTTTCAAGGGAAGTTCTTGATAACAATATCTCGTGTGAGTCTTATCTTTCAATAAAATGTCCTTACTGGATTGCAATCACTGATAACTGTATGTGATGTGTGTCGTAGAGAACCGGTTATGCGAGGTATTGGCGTTTCAAGTGCGTTGACATGCTGATCGAAAAAGCTAATTACACGCTAATGGACTCGTGACTTGACTCACTCAGACTCAGATCGAGCCGTGAGTCCGAGTGAGAATATTTTGGCGAATTTGAGTCGGAATGAGAAAATTTTCAGTGAGTCTGAGTGAGTCCGGTTGAGGAAAGTCAGTGGGATGTCGCAGGTCACAAAGTACTAGTTGCTTGTTGTAGATCAGTAAAATTTCCTGAACCTTTACATGTTTAGTCTTTGGCTTATTTAGAACACAGTGTAGTCCTCTTTTGTGTATAAAAGCTAGGGCCAAACAGATGGAGTTGAATTCCATCATGACAAGCACATGTGGGAACATCAAGGCAGCATCACAACCAGTCTATTCTTTTAGTTTTTTCTGCCTTGCTACGCTGCTTGTCATGGCAAGAGTGCCTTTCTTTGGCATTGTAAAAGGGTAATTTACTAATGGTGAATTCCATTGGCGGATTCGGAGTGGCCGACGAACTCTACGCCGGAGCACTCCACTCCGTGGAGAGCATCCGAAGGAAATCTGACAATGGAACACAAGCGCCCTCGCCAGAGCAAACGGTAGGGGGCGCTAGCGCACATCTACTTCGCAAGCGCCCAGCATTCCTCGCGGTTCGCGGCGCCTTCACGGGCACGGTCGGACAGCACATTTCATCGCACATGCGGTACGCCACGCTCTGAGCACGTACGGGGAGCTTGGGACTTCCGGTCGAATACGCCGCTTTTCACAGAGTAGCAAGAGCTGCTCCGTGGAGTGGATCTGGCGCCGGAGCTGCTCCAGATCTGCCAATGAAACATACAGGGAGCACTCTCTATTCGCCAATGGAACAGACTTGCTCCAAATGGAGCAGAAAAACTGCTACCCGAAGTGCTCCGAATCTGCCAATGGAATTCACTATAATGCAACTCTAGCTATCATTCTCTTCAATCTTAAACAATCCCACAGCACCTTGCACTCTTTTCTTCCACGTCTGCCAGCTTCGTGATGTTTTACAAGCACACAACTGCCAGCACTTGACTGGTTGTTCCATTCACTCAGCCATTCTTGTGCTCACTTCAACAGAACTGCTTTTTCAAATGCGAAGCATTTCTTAGTGAACCAAGGCCACTTTAACCGTCTTTATCTATCTATCTACCTATCTAGCTGCCTACATCTAGGCACTCTTCTGTCAGTCTCCGGAACTTGGTACACACCAAAATTGGCATAGGAGGATATGAGTGTCTGACAAACACAATTAACAGGTTGTGACATGAATAACGTGGTGTGTCATGCCTGTCGCATATGTCACGAAACCGTTTCCCTCGGTCCTGCGTGGCACACACCCTCAAAGTACGGCCCGTACAATGCACGTATGAACCACAAGTGATTAACAGTATATATCACCCCATGAACGGTGAGAAGAAACTCCCGAAACATTAACATAATAGTGTTAAGGAGCCCTTGATGGAGAAAATCCGGTGCAGTTGTCAGCGAGCGAAAAATCTGGATAGATGTTAAGAATAAAAATCGCATTTCGAGCTGGAATGGAACCCAGGCATTCTGCATGGTAGTTGAGTATATTCTACTACACAGCCAAGCTAGTCCTTGAAACTGCTTTCAAAAAAAAAAAAAAGATCCTGTACAAGTGTCATCTTGGTGCAACCTCTTTTGTGATTGTAGTGATGGTTATTGGCATTTGTAACAATGTAAAAAACATTACATATGCACTCCTATGATTCAGTAAACTATTGTGAAGGTTTGATCGACCCTGGAGGAATATCCCGACAACCACTACTTATCATATGCACGTCATCACAGCGTACCATACACTTCGTCTTGATAAAACTGATGCCTTTGTTCTAACGTGAGTGCCGATGTTACGTCAGACCATAAGCTACCCTTAAGCACCAGCATAGTTGACGTGCCACGTAAGCTTGCGATAAAAGCACAGTTACTCAAAATACACAGACGATGATCCACCTCGTACCACTTCGCAAAAAAACAACAAATAAACAAGGCAGTATAGGCTACTTGCCAACTGCCTCGCATGACATCGACTCCTACAATGCATGGGATCTGACGAAATTTTTTAAAAAGAAAGAGCCTAATAAACATTTGCATACAGCCTCACACTAATTAGTTGTGCAAGGCACAGCCATCCTTTATAATGGTAGCAGAAATCTTGTTCAAAAATAACTTGTGGGGTTTAATGTACCCAAGCAACAAACAGGCTGAGAGATGCTGCAGTGGGGAGGACGTTACTACACACTTGTTAAAAACAGATGTAAGTGGTGAAAAGCAAGTATTCTGTTACCTGTACCACTAAGCAAGATAATGATTGCTATCAGCTTATGCCCAACTCCGCAGGCACAACCACAAATGAAAAACACAAAAACAAATGTTCACCACAGACTTTCTGGACAACGAATGACACCAAGACTGAAAATCAATGAGCTACCCAATGCCGTTATTGACGCAACTTACAATTTCCAGTGATAACGTCACAGTAGGTCTGTTCGATTTGCCTGCACCACATGAAATAGTTTACGAGGTGCTGCCTCCCAGAATTCATTTCAGCAGTGCAGCAATGGTGTCCTGTGAACCACGCCATTCGTTTCGAAAGGTGCAGCACTGGTTCAAGATTTTCCTGCACCTTCTCCAATGGCGGGGCAAGCTTGGTGCAAATGCGCGAGTACGAAGCAGATGATGCAGCATGAGGGCACATGCACGATCTGAACTCCAATGACACGCTTCTGCTGTGTCTGTGTGACATAGGGTTTGTTTATGCCTCATAAACTGACCATACATGCGGTACACAGCCTCCCAAACTTGCATGATTATGCAGAGAAAACATAAGACCCGCACTGTGTCGGCACCCTGCCATTTGTTTCTGGACTTGCGCGTATGCTTGCAACACTGAACTCGATCTGCCCAATTTTTCAACTTCTTGTGCCCTGCCGTAATCCGGTTCAGTGATGCAGATGAATCAACTGAACCTAGCGATATGACCCTCATTTGCTTACATATGAATATATCAAATAGACTGAGCATCTATGTGTTTGTGTGCTGGACATAAGTGACTACACATAAACTCGGTTAAAGGGACCGACAACTGCCCAGAATATGAAGTGAGTTGACTCCACTGATGTAAAGATTGTCCGTTGCACTTACTCAAACCAACCCTGTTTTTTTTTGTGAGAGATGGATTTATATTTTTATTTCTTAATTGAAAGTCGCGAAAAATGACCTGGCGGCAAAAACATGAATCATTCGATGAAGACGGCCACGTGACCGTTGATTGCTGTACGCGCTCGACGATATTTTGTTATTATTGAAATATTGTTCGTTTCTTTATATTAAAAAGTATTACTCCATAATAATGTACATATAGGCCTGTGTTAGTAGTATGCATTAAAGTGGCGCTGCCTTCGCATGACGGAAATTTTGTGGGATATATTGAAAGGAATGGGCATAGGCGACGACTGTATACAGCTTTTGAGGGAGATATACCGAGAAAATACAGTTTGCATAGAATGGGAAGGAATGAGTAGCAAAGAGAACGTTGAAATTAGCAAGGGGCTGAGACAGGGATGTCCTTTGTCCCCGCTGTTATTCATGCTGTACATGGTGAATATGGAAAAAGCGCTAGAAGGTAGCAACTTTGGTTTTAATCTGTCACACAAACAGGGCGGCGTGATGATTGAGCAGAAGCTTCCAGGATTATTTTATGCTGACGATATTGTCTTATTTGCTGACAGTTGAGAGGATATACAGCAGCTGGCGGACATATGCGGAAGGGAAAGGGAAGCTCTGGGACTAGGATTTAGTGTAACAAAATGTGGATTGATGGTATTCAATGACCCTTGTGATCAGGCGGTGTTAATACAGGGCCAAGAAATACCGAGGGTGAGCGAATACAAGTACCTCGGAGTATGGATAAATGAGGGTGACAGGTACATGGAGGTACAGGAAAAAGCCTCAGCAGCAAAAGGAAAGAGGAATGCTGCAATAATGAAGCACAGAGCATTGTGGGGATACAATAGGTACAAGGTGCTTCGAGGTCTGTGGAAAGGTGTAATGGTTCCGGGGCTTACTTTTGGGAACTCAGTGATGTGCATGAGGGCAGAGGTGCAATCGGGAATGGATATAAATCAAAGGACTGTGGGACGCCTCGCGTTGGGTGCTCACAGAAGACGACAAGTGAGGCTGTAAAGGGTGATATGGGATGGGCAGGTTTTGAGGCGAGGGAGGCTCAGAGCAAAATAAGGTTCGAAGAAAGGCTAAGGAATATGAAGGAGAGTAGATGGGCAGAGAAGGTGTTCTGTTACTTGTATAGGAAGAGCGTGGACACACAGTGGAGAAAAAGAACTAGGAGGCTCACTAGTAAATATACGGCTGGTAGTGTAAGCAGTATGTCAACAAAGAGCGTTAAGCGAAAAGTCAGAGAGACGGAGAGGATTTACTGGATGGCAGCTATGGAGAAAAAACCGGCTTTGAGTAACTACTGAAAGGGCAAAAATGAAATAAGGAGGGAGGCATTTTACGACAATTCAATGGGAAGCGCTTTACTGTTAGAAGCGAGATCGGGTTGCCTTAGAACGGGTAGTTATAAAGCGAGATTCAGTAAAGAAGAAGAACAATGCACGTGCTGTGGGGAAGATCAAGAAACGGCGGAGCATGTTCTGATTGAATGTGGAGACATCCACCCACGTGTACGTTTGGGCACGAGCCTACACGACGCCTTGGGTTTTAGAGACAATGGAAAGCTGAACACACCCGCGATTGAAATAAGTAAGAGACGGTTAGAGTATTGGTGGCCGAAAACTAGAGAGAAAGGACAAAAATAAATATTGGGGAAAAAAAATAAGGACATTCTGCCGTAAAGGGCACAGAACGGAGCTGAAAACGTAAGTTGTTTTTTTCTGGAGTAAAATAGTTTTAATTGAAGTAAAGACACTAGGCCAACGCTAAGAAAAAGAAGAGCAAAGGTTTTTTTTTTCGAGCCTGGTGGCACACTTGTCACCGCCCCGTTATAAAGGGGATGCTCATAGCATCCATCCATCCATCCGTTATGATCCCATGCTCGTCAGCGCGTCTTGAGCAACTTTTCAGCGTGCTCATGCAACCGTGCACGCAGTTTCCAGGTCGCTAAGATTTTGGAGCGACATAGTTTTGCTACCTACACTTCGTCTCAGAAATGACGTGCGCTGCTACTCGGTGCGGCTGTGCATATGCACAGTTACGTTTTCGATTACTTGGCTTGGCTCGTGTATCGAGAGAGTAACGACGCCGGGACAAGCCGTCCATGACACAGGCGCAGGTAACCTTGGGCGCAGGCGCACGCAACGCTGTACAAATACCGGGAAGGTGTATAAAGCCACACATCTCATTGTAACAGCTTGCTATTTTCAAAAATGGTTGGAAAGCTCAAAATAAAGGTGGTTAAGCATAGTTACAGTAACTCCTGCGAAAGGAGAACAACGACAGCTTTCACAAGGGCTAGCGGCATCGCTATCAATTCTCAGCGTTGCTGGAGCAAGCCTTCATGCGTGTTTGGAGCCTTTCAGATTGAAAAATACTGCTTATAAAATAACTACGTGCTTTTCGGATAAGCCACTGCAGCTACAAACGCTACGAAGGATGAGCTTCCTGTCGCGCCGTAAAAAACTGGGTCGAGAAAAATCAGTTGTCGGTCCCTTTAATACACTTCCTCCAAGAATTTATGTTAATGCATCATTATTTATTCTGATGCATTAACATGTACAATAAACAGCAGATGAATACCAAACAGCAAAACCAAAACTGTGGCACTGTGCTACAGGTGCACAACATATAGCTGTGGTCGATATAAACTACGTCAGGAAATATGCCAATCTTTGTTTTTGTTCCACCATTTCCTGGTGACTGCACATAAAAATTATGAAAAGAAAATAGTACGTTGGAAGGAGAAATTGTGCTAATATGCAATTGTACATTCTGAACATATATTTATTCTTAATGTCCAATGATGCCATTAACCCCTTGAGTGTTATACCTAGGTTCATCAATGCAATACCAGTAAACTTTGATTTGCACAACCTGAGCCAGTCTACGGCAATATTACCATTTTCAAAGCAATCTGCATGATGAACAAAGTGGGTCTACATAATTTGTCTGTGCACAGATGGCTGCAGGGTTAGCAGTTGAGAGCTGCATTAATTGTGCTCTTTGTTTTTTACTATGCAGATTGCAGCACTTCTACGGCAAAGCTGTTTATTACTCGGATCCCAGAATTTCTCTGTTGACAGAAAATCATTCGATGAATTGAAGTGAAAAGCGCCCATCTCCATCAGACTTATGCCTGCAAGACACACCGTAGTATTCATTTCAATAAAGAAAAGCATAAAGCAAGTGTCAAAACCATATGATAGACGATAAGGCGCATTCGAACAATGTGAAGCATGTAGTGTTTGCCGCATAGATTTCCCGATAAAGATTACCATTGCATAAGCTGCAGTTGCCAGGAGGACGCAAGAGCAGCATACGAAGCAAAGTGTGCATCACTAGCTTTCATATGTAAAAGAAGAACCCACCTAGCAAATGATTTCACCTGTGTTGTGAAAGCACAATGGGAAGACTAGAAGTTCTGAAGATCAGTGTAAACAGGACAAGCGACAATGGAAACAGTGTCAACATGTACGACAAGGTCCTGCTCAGGCTCAGTAGGACCAGTGGTTCATGCAAAGCCAATTTGAACAATTCCCTTGCTATCAATCATTTCGTGTAGTGCATTGCTCAATCACTCAAGGCTACATCCCATTGCTCTGTTGGATCAGGCGATACAACAGCTTCAGTGGCCATGCACTAGTACAGTGTGGTTTGGAGCCCAACAGTTTCAGCACCTGAAAGCTGCATTTATTCTATCTTTTTGCTCTACTACATAAATGGCAGTGCTTTAGCAGCACTGAGGAACTTCGTTTGTTAAATTGTCCTCTTTCTTTGATGCCAAACTTGGCTTTGCAGAATAATGGATTTTGAAGCACGAAGATAAAGCGTTTTGCTCATTTCTGACTACTCTTTGCGACACCTGCAGGTCGTAGGATCAAATCCTGGCCGCATTTTCGATGGAGGCGAAAGTGCTTGAGGACCGTGTGCTTAGATTTAGGTGCATGTTAACGAACCCCAGGTGTTCAAAATTTCTAGAGCCCTCCACTACGGCGTTTCTCATAATCATATCGTGGTTTTGGAACGTTAAACCCCAACAATTATTATTATTGCTCTTTGCGACGATCATTAATGTGCAGTAATTCTCAATTAACAGATAAAACAACATTTGAATGCATAAAGAAAATTGGTTGAAAACACTTCAGACGTGTATATTGAAAAAAAAAGGGAACATTGAAAATATACATTTGAAAAAAGAAGCAGAATAGATATAAGCCAGATTTTGATGAGAATATAAAGCAGTCAAGGGGTTAAATGTCCAATGGCTATTTATGAATTCCTCTGCCACTACGTGAACTTCACTGGTCACAGAAAAAACTTGTACCTGTTCCAACAGACCATGCTAAGCTCAGTGAACCTATGGAAAAAACCATTTTAAATTAAACAGAAGCTACATGGCAAGGGCAATGGTGTCGCCTACAATGCAGCGAGTGTAATTTCAAGGCTACGTTTTTTCTGATCTATTCCCCCCATTTGTGCCTCACTTACAGGACTACACAGTTGTGAACACAGACTACATGCAAGAAGCTATAGTCAGCGAGACAATAAGACAGGCCTTTTTAGGCGACACCTGTCAAAACTTTTTACCCTGAAGCACTGAGGGGTGGAAATGAGGACCTGCCCACTAAAACATGCTTAGGAAGGGTCTCCTTTCCACCACTCTGTGCTTCAAAAAATTCCCACTGGCACTGCATGGCAGGTAAAGGAATGTCTATCTATTCCCCCACTGAGTCCAGCTGAAGCCTCACGTTCTTTCCCCGACATCTGTGAATTCTCAACAGGTAGTACAAGTGCTTTTGCCCTAAAGAAGTCCCCTTTCAGCCATACAGGTGTCACCTAAATAGCTTGGTAACACTACCAGTCACACAGCTTGGCAAAACATCGCAGTCACTCACTACACACATGCACAGCATATTCTTAATGTGTGGAGAATACAAAGATGGCTCACAACACAAACGTGCACACAGTAATACAGGTGTCCTCTTCTGAAAGGAATTAGGGAAGGAGTTATCCCAACTTTCCAAGCAATAAACGATCTTCCTCATAATGATCATGCGCAAGTGTATGACACAATCAAGAATGTATACCAGAGAAAGCTAACAGGCAAAACTTAATTGCTCTTCACAGATATGGACTTTCACTGTTATGGGCACAGAGACCCACCTCACTCAAAACAGATTTATGACATGGCAGTGCCTGAACAAGGCAAAAAGTGTGGACTGCAAGGAGCAAATTAATTGTAAGAATTAGATAAAGTGACTTGCTTCTAGTTATCCCCATTTAGGGGTATTGGCCACTGTTATACCAGGTGCCAACAATGGTGTCAATAATGGAAATAATGCAATAGAACAGGACAAGAGAAGAGATACAGGCACAAAGACGAGAATGTTGCACCTGTCCGCCTGTCTGTCTTTCTTGTCTTGTTTTGTTTCTGGCACTTTTTTGGTTCTGAACACCATGTACAAACTAGCTCATCAACAAACCACCAATGCTCAAGCCTGCTGTCAAACCACCTCTTCTTGCCTTGTGGGGCACGAATATTCATGTACTAGGCTCAACATCATAGGTGCAGCCACCCCTCTCCACCTCTGGAATTTTTGGTCTGTATGCATATACACATAGACACATAAAATCATGCACACACACATGTGGAGGTATCACCCCTGCCGCCCTGACCCTTTTTCCCGAAATAAAATCCTGGCAACACCCCTGCCCAATACAGTGGCATATACACGACAAGTGTACTTACAAGGTGACCACAACAGGAATAAATGATCATGTTATGTGCATTATGTATGCACAACGCTCTGCAAATAGCTGGGTAATCTGCAACACTTACAGTGGCCCTGCTTTGTTTCGCATTGGCATAAAGCTGAGGCCTGCACTTTCCATGTATGGCTGTATTATGCTGGCAGTGCTTGCAGCACACCATTGGGTTTACAGGGCTCCTTAAGAGGGTGACCTGCCAGGCCACTACAACTGACCATTAGTGATGCAACTATAGGTGTATACTAAAGAAAAGGTGCAAACATCAACATACAAACAAAATGAAAAAAAAAATGCAACGTGGAGGCTTCCTGTTTGTATTTGACAATCTGCACAGCTGCCACTTTATCTCTACAGTAAAAATTAGTTTTCAAAATTTGTTCCATACCCCAACAGTGTACTGCACAATGCACTGTTATGTTACATATACCACTTGTCTGCACCATTTCTAACGCGCACAAAGCAGGTCTATGATTAGCGAGTTTTCAACTTTACTGGATAACTTGATTATTACCATTGAAAATTAGGCTGTGAATAATTTCTATATACAAGTATTCAGTGGCTATTGAAAAAATACTTGACCTGACAGGGTTTACCCTATGCATTGTAACGGAATTCAGCTTATTTTCATCTAAAGCACTATTTCTAGCTATGAAAACCTATCTTACAAAGCATAACACTAACATAACAAAAAGAAAGTAAATAAATGTAAACAAGTCGTCGTAGCAAGCAAAAAAGCCTTGCATATTTCTGTATTAAACACGTGTCACAACAAGTCGAACTTGGTAAAGCTTCGCGGTATCGCTTTCCCCAAGTATGAAGCAGTAAAACAAAAATGCTTTGCTGTATATGAGGTCCAACGACACCCTGGCCTTGTCCTCGTCTATCTCTGGCCCTACAGCCAACACATTTTAAAGTTAATAATAAGTCAATAATAACAACACTTCAAACGAGGCACTGTGCACACAGTTCAGACAAGCATGGAAATCATGGTGTGCCCAAGGGTTCAATGCCTTCTCATTCACACAATACAGCATCTAGAACAGCGATGGGGCACTTAATTCCTGTATAACTACAAAAAATAATGATAACCATACCAAAACATAACAAGAAAACGTGGTGTCGCAAAAAATGGTGTTCCAACTGGCCTACAAGTGTAATGATGGACGAGTAAAATAATGTTCAAACATAGAGCACACCGTTATCGTCACACTGCAAAGGCCAATCAACCAACAGAGTTGGACATGCACACACACCTACCAGACAAGTTTGTCTGTGCACTTAATTTAACCAGTATGTAATCCCCTGGTACTGTACAACCCCTACAAATAACGAAGCTCAGATTTCAACCACCACAAACATGTAGAAAAATTAGATCCAGAGTGCACTAGACCTTACGCTTACACACGCAATGACTGACAATATGTTTGTGACATGCGTACTCCCTCTCTGGTTTCTGTAGTTATGTGTGATCATTCAAATGGGGGTAGCTGTCGGAGCGTTTTACAGCAAAAATGAAACATCAGATGCAGTGACATGCACTGCATCCAATGTGTGCACCTACATTTTTGCGATGCACTCTAACAAACCTACACGTTTGGTGTGTTTTGAAGTGCACTGCTAAGGAAGGCTAAATGTCCCTTCGGGCACTTATTGGCATAATGTCCTTTCTCTCCACACTTGTAGCAAGTGACTTGATCCAGCGGTCTGAAGCCTCGTTGTCCTCCAGCGTTAGCGCCTCCGCTGTCGTCGTGATCCCGCCGGTGCATTCCGCCATAGTGGTTGTGGAACTGCATGCGAGAGTGCTGCTGCTCCTCCCGCAGTTCAGCTGGCATTTTGTGGCAGGATATTGCTTTGTGCCCTGCCTCGCCGCAAAAATGGCATACAATGTTGGCCTTCTTCGCCTGCTGCGCTGGGTCCTGAATGGGCAAGTCAAACTTGGGATGCATGAATTTGCACTCGGGTCCGTCAGGACAAAACCCGCAAAGGTAGTTGATGCACATGACGCGCCGAGTGTGCCGGTGGCGACAGATTGGGCCGTGCCGACAAAAGCCGCGGTCATACCAGGGACAATCTTTGATTTTTGCTTCGGGATCTATGTGTAGAAACGGGCACTCCTTGTTACTACACGCGTTGAAACGCGAATAGAAGTAACACTCTGGCATTTTGGTCATGTCGAACTCGTGGAGGAACTCGCACTGGTCACCCTTCTTGCAAAGGCCTCGCAGCCAGTGCTTACAGACCACCGTTCGGTCACCCTTAACATGCCTGAAAGGGCACGCAGACGCTTTGCTACAGTTCCCCTGCACGTAAAAGCAGCACACGGCTGCTCCAGACTTGTCCATACCGGGGAACGGTAGCGGCAGCGCGCCCAGTTGCTGCTCCAGGGCCATCTCCAGCTCGAACACGACATTTCCTACTTTGGCTACTATTTCCTCCATCGTACTTGTACTCGGCGCCCGAAAGCTCTTAACCAATACAAGTTACCACCTTGTATTAAAGGTAAAAGAGTGACTCTGGCATTCGAGAACAAAGGCGCGAACAGACGACGAAGACATCAAGACAGAACGCATCCCGCCATTGCACGGAAACGGAAATAGCTAGTGACCAACCAAGCCAAATACAAACGTGCATCATAAATACCTAATAAAAATAATAACAAAATATTGATGCAATATATACCAAACTAAATAAATTGTTGAGTTTGACGGCTTTCTGAAAGAATGCCTTGAAGTTTAAGTAAGTATTGCCGGTCTCGAAGGCTATGTTTTTGTACCCTACAGAGCGATTGTGGGAGCTTGCGGTGCGTCATGCAGTGCGTTAAAGCATGACCTTTGAGATTGACTGTTGTTACGCTGAGAAGAAAGCTGTTGCTTGTGCGTCACATAGAGTGGAGAAAAATTTTTGCACAGTTCACAAAGATAAAATAAACATCTAATAAAGTACGAATACATCCATTCCGCAGAACTAATTTACCACATGGAGGGCAGAACATGTGGTGCATAAGCCTAAATGCACAGAAAAGGCTGCATTTAGAAACAAAATGGCTCTACTAAAATAAATTTCTGCCTTCTAAGACGCAAATGATCGCTAGTCAATTCCAAAGATTATTTTAGCTCTGATTTGAAAAAACGAAAGCAAGCATTTAGCTAACTTGGACAGGAACGGAGTTGTGGCATGGCAACCATGAAAAGTCGAATATCGCGTGTCTTTTTTTGTATGAATTCATGTGACAAGCACGCTGCGCGCGATCAGCGCTGCGTCTGTGCTACCTAATTGTGCTCTAAATTTCCTAATGCCCACTTAAACTATACAAAACAATTTTCTGACATAGCTTTGTGAATTGTAGTCGGGCTCGCGTGGCTCTGTATTCCCAGAAGTCGTAATTTAGCGACTCAAAATTCCAGAAGACGGCAATGGCGGTATGTTGACGCTTGCCAGTTTAGAGGTTTCTTAGGGGAAGTGCTGTGATTATTTACTATGCCGTTTCTTCGTATAGTAGTGTGGCACGGTTTTTCAGCGCTCAGTTCGCACATCTCTTTCATATGCGTTTTACGTTAAGCGTTTTAAGTTATTTAAGCGATACTATCTGTTGACACTTCAGTAACACTGGCTCGGCATGTGCAGCACAGATCATGCCATATGCGTTGTTCGCGTTCGTTTTTAATAAATCTCTAATAATCTTGCTTTGCGTGTTTGTTTCTGTGAACAAGACGCTACTAATTTGAGACGATTCGCACCAAGGTGGCAGTACGCCTTTTGAAACAGAAGTTAGATCTGCTGACCACTGACCGGTACTTTCGCATTAGCTTTTAGGCCAAATGTTAGTTTACAGCTGTATGCCTCCACGGTCACAACACGCTTTCAGCTGCATTTTAGATGCCTGCTTCCTCAGTTTGTTTCACTCGCAATATCCGATCGCTCAGAAGGTAACAACAAACAGGTAGGAATGAATCTGCCCATGTACGGCGTATTTCATCACAAGAATGTTGTCAGAAGCCGTTTTGTCAAATGGGCCCTTAATCTATTATGACCAGGGTTTGTAACGTGTGGAACAGGAAAGCGCATACGAACTAGGTAGTAACTAATTACATAAGTTATTTGCATCTCACAATATGCATTATATCTTAAGCGGTTTGCGGGTCAAGAGAAGCTGGCGTGCACAAAGCACGCCAAGCAGGTTTACTATTGCGGATGAAATTGCAGCATTTTATGTAGTTCTTCCTACTCGGTAGCATCTTATTTAGTGCTGTAGGCACAGTTACATAGAATGTTTTTGTATGCATGGTAAGAGCCAGGCAACGTGAAGGTATTTAGGCTTGAAGAAGCGTTTTGGCCTCGTGATTGACACAAGTGAGTTGTAATTTTTGCCATTGAGGCAGACCATACATATTCAGAAACTTGCATTTCATGCAAAAGGGTCTAAGCACACTATCTTGAAGTGTAAATGACGGATTGTTTTAAAATTCTCACTCACATAGTATGTTGAGGGTGCATTTGTTGTCTGCTGGAAAAAAAAGAGGAAGTACGCTAATTTTATAAAGGCAAACTAGTTCACATTGCAGGTTTTCCAATCTCAAATGTGATTGCACAATGCCACCGGAAACGCTGTTTAAAGTCTTGCACTTCCATTTCAAGTAGTGCTAAAGGTTTCGATTGGCTCTTTGCCTAACTGAATTTTATCACTTGCAGCCACAAAAAGGAAAGCAAGGAACGAAAGGACAAAAGCAGATAGTGGAAGAGAATAAGCAAACCATAAAGTTCTACAGTATTATGGCAGTTGGAGCACTAGTAAGTATCTTCTGTTTGCCTTTTTAACTTCTCCATTACAGTAGCCTCTGCTGTGCTTTTGAATCTAATAGAACTTTCTGTACAGTCAAGAATTCTTTCTCTTGTGTGGAAATGCATGTTTTAAAATAATAAAATGCCTTGATGATGCATGGACGCATTAGAGTTTATCTCATACCTACTCAGTGTTCTTTGCAGTGCACCTTAAAGAAGAAAGGGCTCTTGTTCATTGAACAAAGTTAGGCCGTACTGACAAAAGCAAAAAATAAAAATGCAATTCGATAAACGCATCAGGTTGATTTGAACCAATAGAGTTTAGAACCAGATGCCTGGTTGCGTTTCTGATGCAGGCTTTCACATGTTTGAAGTTTCTATGATGTATTTTTTTCAAGCAGCACGTACTTAAAAAGATATTTGTAGTAGTATTGTATTGCTCCTTCTTTGCAAGTTATTGGCACAATGGACTTTCACTAAAAATAGCACTTGCCAAATTACTGTTCAACAGAATTTTATAAATTGCCTTTAAAACTATGTGTTCGCATTAAGGCACATGTCACAATTTCAGAATTGAAGCAGGATATTTCTGAAATCTTATATTTAGTTCAGATCATGATCATTTTGAATGAACTAAAAAAAAAAGAAATTGCCTAAAACATTAGTCAATATTTTTTATGTGAAATTTCAAAGAGATTGAACAAAAACAGCAAATGTGGCTGGGTTTAAATGCCAAGAGTTAAAAGTGGACATCTGAAACATGTGCCTTGATCGTAGTTCACAACTTCTCCAAGTTAGCCCAAGCTAGATAAGTTATAACAGATTTTGCTGACATAATGCCCATTCTATGTAAGATAGCTGTTGCTTCATTAAAGTGACGCAAAGTGAAACAATGAATCAAGTTGGACTGATAAATTATTCTTTGAAAACTCTACTGTTATTAATCTTGCCATCATAGGTTCATTATTAGACAAGAAAATTAAGGTCAAGTTCTTTTCTTTTTTTTTTTTTTTCAAATTTCGTGCTGAATACTCTGCACATGAACATCAGCATGGTGTCATGGATTTTGAAGCATTATTTGTATTTTAGCCCTATTGGCTCAGGAAAATCTCCTGAAACGATACGTTAAGTCTCTGGCCCCCTCGGGGACAGTGTACTGCATTTACTGATTAAGAACTTTGTATGCCCCAGCACACGCCATCAAAATCTGTCATCGCAGCGAATTGGTGTGGGAACTTCAAGGTGGCATCGCCACCTACATTTTATTTTTGTGTGTTTTCCTGCTTAGCAAGTGGCTTCTCTAGGCAAGAGTATTGCTTTTGGTAATGTGAAATAGTAATTTACAACTACAAGGAAAATCTTTTTCTCTTTAATGTTCCTTTTATTTTTAAAGCTTCTCTATGCTACCATATGTGCAGGAAGTATTTTTTTTAACTCCTTGCTGCAAGTTTATTTATCGGTGCATGCTTTCTTTTGGGCCTTTAAAGCAATGCTAGTCAAGGATTTACATCTACCCTCTGTTACTTGAGTCAATTTGCTCAACCAGCCGTGTCCACGTAGGCCTCGTAAAGAATAAGCCACTTGCACTGCCTTTAGTAAAGCATGAGGAGTTTGGACTGCTAACCAAACCTTCTGCAGAAGATCAGACTTAAAATTGTCTGCATGGCTGAGCAGAAACTCCACATGTTGTTCACTCATATGTTGTACTTGTGTTGTTGAAACGCTCATTGAAAGAGCGCTGCAACCATTTTCCAAGTAATCATCGAATGTCTTCATTAAAGGAGTTTATTGCCTCACGAATCAACTGTAGCAAAAATTTTTAGAATCCGTCAAGTATGAGAGGAGTTACAGGGATTTGTCACACGCTTTAACCCTTTGCAGTCCGTTGTGGGGCCCCTCCCAACAAAACAACATGGCCTCAGCGGTCCATCGTCAGGCACAACAAGCTCTTTCATGGTTTATTCATGCACACGTTTTCTTACTGCATTATGCCCCATCTTTTAAGAGCAAGTAAACTTATTTTACTTGAGCTTTGCTTTTTTTAGCTTTGCAACGGATTGGACGGAAAGTGGATAAATAAATGTTTCGGAAAGCAAAGGGTTAAATGCTTTCTCTCTCCTTTCGTACCAGTGGGCATGCTGAAAGCTACGGGGGGGGGGGGGCGGGGGGTAATGACAAGGTAGTAAAAAACTACATCCATTCGTCAGCGCACATCATGACCTTGAGCACTTTTTTTCTTTGAACGTGCAGCTTACTTTAAGAGTGAACGTACAGCGCGGGTGCATTGCATCATCCCACGGTGGGTGCAATAACTATGCAGCTCACGATGGCCAAATCAGTCAGTGGTGCTGGACATTGTGTTTACGACGTGATCATTTTAGATTATGGCATCATTTGTCGAGAAGAGCGAGCGATTTCTAGCTAACTGTGGAAATTAATTGTAAATTCCAGGCCACGTGCTGCGCTATAACGTTTGACTCACATGTTTACAGGAGCCTCAACTATTGTTCGGCTGCATTTTCTGACCATGCTCAAAAAGTGTTGCAGGGCCCCTTTATAGAATACAAGTGACCCACTGTGTTAAAGTTTTGCTCTCCGCAGGCCCGTAGCCAGGAATTTTTTTTTCGGGTGGGGGGCACTTGCTGAAAACCTTGACTATTTGAGAAAAACACCTGTTTTCATTATTTATTTTTGGTAAAAACACCAACTTCACCAAAATTTCAAGGGGGGGAAGGGGGGGCAGCCCCCCCCCCCCCCCTGGCTACGGGCCTGGCTCTACGTATCACTGAAACTTAAACGTTATAACGATGCACGTTCCATAGTATATGCCAAAGTTTTACTGCAGCTACAATAAAGCTCATCAGTTTTGTCAGGAATGGTAAAAAAATGTTAAATAGTTGGCGTATCCAACTTGGCAATGGTGCTGATGTGCCATGTCAGTGTATAAGTATAGCTTGAGTGTAGGTCTTGTACAGTTCTTGTTTATTGCCTTTTGAAGAATATGACGTGAGGGCAGTGTATATGCATTTATGTATCTCCTTCTTTGTATATGTAATTGCATCAGTATTTTCTAACTGGTAATAATATGGTATAATTCCTAAACAGATTGTTCACCTCATCGCACACATGGTGTTGTGGAGGGATTCTATTACGTTGTCTTACACGGTAAGTATTAAATGCTAAATTATTAGGTAATAAAGAAGAGGCCTGTAATTTTTGTGCTAGTATGACATTGTCCATGCTGCACATGACATTTTACTGAATGATAACATGCAATTGTTCAAGGTTTCATTTAATGAGTAGAATAATGTCTTATTCGGTTTAGTCTTTGAACGGCAACTATATTAATAAATTCAGTTATTTTTAAATAGTTTTAAGGTGTTTCAAAGTGTCAGCTGTGCCTAATTAAACATCACATTGGAGCAAAACATAAGTTTAACTCCTTAGGACACAGTAATGGGCAGAAAGCATGAGAACTTATGTTAGGTCAAAATCAAAGCCAGTTTATTATCATTGTAGTGTACATTAAAATGGGAAACATTAAAATATACAGACGAAGGTCCCATACCCGAAGACTGCAACGGAACCCTCGGTTAATAATAGCTAACAAGAAGCATAACAAAAAAGAAAACAGCGATCAAGTAAGCCAAAAACAAGCAAATGCTTAAAATACAATGAATATCTAATAAATAATGTACAGGTGTTAAAGGAACACTAAAGGCAAATAACAGTTTGTGTCAGAGTGAAAGCTCATTGGTATGACGTCTAAAACGGCAATATTATCAACAGCAGTGCCCTACTTACCGAAAAATTAAGCTAAATGTATCACTCGTCGTGCGCCACGAGTGGGACATTTTGGAAATGATCCCGATGACGTGAGAGCGTCCGACTACAATTAAGCACTAGTAATCAAACTAGCTGCAATAAAAAAAGAACCTTCCGTGCATCAAGAGACGTAATAAAATTCTGCTCGTTCGTTTCTGTTTGGTTCATGGAAAAAAAGAACCTCTTTGGCGTCGCCAGGGGGAACGGCGCATGTGGTTCAAAAGTTCTGTTTTCGCCGAACTGCGCTTTGCCTGGAGCCCGGCTTCACTCACGCGGTCGCGTCTCAGTGGTAGTTTCGGTATCGCGTACTGCCGCGTGTGCTTTGCACACTCTTAAAAGTCACTCTGACAGAAAGTTCGACAAATGCCGTATGCATGTGATGTTGCCAGATGCCCAAATGGGGCACGCCGCCAGTACACGCCGCCGCGCACTAAAGGCGGGCAACGTTGGGCACAGCAACAGTGACGTCAGGAAGACCGCTTTCAGGCGGGTGATTTCAAGTGTGTTACCGCGATGCGGACTACTAAAACATGATTTTATTTCAAAATAAGCACTTCCTTGGCACAAAAGTAGCACTACGAGGTTTCTGGTCCGCTATTTCAACAATCAACGTCGACTTAATATTTGCCTTTAGTGTCCCTTTAAGACACAGTGGCAGAGTGCAAGAACTGTATATAACTAACAAGACTAATTATCGCACAAATGATGTCTTGTCAAAATTATAAACAAGAAACTTTTTAAGTGGTGACATGCTGAAGGCGATACGTGGAAGTGGCAATGTCCGTCAGGGAGCCAGTCTTTTCTGGCTCACATGTATCATTTTCGCTGTCCAAAGAGAGTTGTGTGCCAAGAAACTGCTTACTTATTTCTTGTATTTATCTCTGTTTTCAGCAGTGTTTCATGACATGTATTATGTAAACGTGGAAACTTGCAAACACTGTGAAGAGAACATCATTAAATATGATTCGTGAAAATGGCTGTTCATTATTTGAAAAGTATTGGATATTCAACATGTTTTAATTACGGCACTAGTTTTCCATTCGTCGCAAAAAATTCCTATTTGTGCATTCCTTGTTTTCTTTCATGGGTACATATCCGTGGCTTTGCAAACATTGATGCAGGGTTGTCTGCCCTCTGTGGAATAAGAGACAAATTTTATGTGCACACGGACATTGATAAATATGCACTCTGTTTTTGACATTTTAATAGCTCAGAAATTAGATAGCTTTCTTGCTGAATTTATGTTCCTGCTTTTTATCAAGGCAGTAAATAATGTCTCTAGGGAAGTGCTTCTGCTAGGAGCACTGGGCAATGCATGTAAGCTGATAAAATTTTCTGACTAATTTGTGTACCTTTTGCAGCTGCTGTTCCTCTTCTCAATGCTTGTCTATGGTGGGTGTATCCAAACAATGAGGTACATGGCTCGAGCATCCTATTCAGAAACTGGCCAACTGTTGGATGGTGGTTTGGACCTCAACATGGCACAGGCTGGCATGGGCGAGTATGTAAATATATATATTGTTTCCTATCTATTGTGGTATCTTCACACATTTTAAAATTGTTTTGTGTAGGCATCAGGCGCACAATTCAAGCTGAGCTTCTAAGTTAGGGTGTGTGAATACAGTCGAGCCCATTTATAACGAACCTGAGCGTGGCGCGGCATCCGTTTGTTGTATCCCGAAGTTTATTTATTTATTTATTCATGTTACCCTACAGGCCCCAGAGGAGCATTGAGTAAGGGGGGTTACAGAAAAATCACAATACATAAAGCATAAAAAGAAATTATATAGAAGAAGAAAACAAAGAAAATTGTACAATGGAAGGGAGAAGAATAAACATGATAAGCAAATGCAGTTCATAGTGCAGTTCATAGTAAATGAAACACAGCTTTAAAAAAGTCGCAAGTGACAACACAAAATTTATTTTTTCGCAAAAAAGTCCATATGCAAGTCTGTTTCGACAGTGCTGATGCGATAGGGGCGGTCTTCAGTTTATTTAAAGCGGCAGCTCCACCGAGGCCCTTGGCATAGACAAGCTGCCTGAGGCTATCTATATAGCCAATTGCTACGGCATGCTTGTGGGCACTGGCTCCAAAGATTCGACGTTGTCGTCGTTGTCATCGTCATCCGATTGCTCCAAATTGCTCTTGTCGCACACTTCATTCACAATGCCCTCATTTGTGCACGGTTCCTCAGTGTCGGCATCATCATCGGCTGCAGACGCTTTCTGTCGGTCGAGTTGGCGTCGGCACTGATTATATTTTGTCTTTGCATTTCAGGATTGTCGATATGGTTGACTTGCACATGCCCTACTTCTTAACCAACTCGCAGTTTTTAGCGCCTTGAGATAGCTCGTTTAGAATGGCTCGCTTGGTAGCAATGTTCAGCGCTTTTCGCTTCGTGCCATCTGCTAGCGTGGCAGGCTTCCCGTCCACCATCCTGACCACACACGCACACCAACAGCGGGCAGGTGCGCACATGCGACACACAAGCAAGGACACGTGGAACTGCTCTGGGCCTGTTTCTAGCCAGAAAAAGAAACTTCTGAATTCAAGCCGGCATGGCTGGCATCGCGGAGCGGTGGAGACAGGCAAAGGAGTTGCGATAAAGAAGGAACAGAGGAGAGCAGACTTGCGAGAGACAGGCGAAGGAGTTGCGATAAAGAGGGAGGGTAGTTCGTGTGGCCTGCTTGATTGATCCACGATTGCACAATTCACGCGTAAAAAAACTTGGGAGAGTAGCCTGCGCGCACAGAGCTCATAGAATGGCATTGTGGCGCCGGCTGTTCGCGTGTCAGGAAGTTTAGGGCCTGTTCCCGCTCAGTCCTCACGCTTGCGTGCGGAAGGGTGAAAACGGCTCTCACATAGGACGAATTGTGAACTATCGAACTTCATGGGGCTTGCGCGACCCCACCGGCTTTGACAATTCGCGATTCATTCCGTGTAACAGCCGTTTTTACCCTTCTACACGTGTTCGGAGGGCACGCTGCAGAGTGTGAAATGAGCGAGAACAGGCCCTAAACATCGAACGAATCGCGAATTATCGAAGTCGGCGGGGCAGCGCAAGCGCGTGCACTGGAATGATATGACACCGATCCAGAAAGGGCACCGACACAGAAAATCGCTACAAGTCGGCGGCCAACGACGTTGGCAGATGGTCTGGTCACAGTAGGCCAACGACGCCAATGATAGTGTAAGAAGTCCAGCAATCAAAAAACAGAGGGGAGACTAGTCAGCCGACCAGTCTTCGAAAGATCGATGGCAGAGAGAAAAGATGTGCCTCGTCTGGCGGTGCAGGGTGATCGGAGCAGCAGGAGGACAAAGGACGGAGGGGTCCATAACAAAAAAACGGTCGAGGAGAGCGACAACTAAACCGCTGCGGAGGCAGGGTTGGCGTTTAACAGTGAGAACTAGGGTACCTCGCCGATGCCTTATCGGTGGTTGAAAGTGGTGTCTCAGGCAGTCGCCGTAGCGCCGACTTCATTTGCGGTAACTGATCGGTAGGGCTCAGAGATGTTCGCTGTAAGTGCGATTTTGTGCCATTGAAATTAATGTATATTTCTACGGTCACACATGTATCGTTCATTTTAAGCGAAAGTTCGTTTAAATTGGGGCCATTATATGTGGGCTAGACTGTGTTTGAAACTACCCGCCGCTGTGGTCTAGCAGTTATGGTGCTCGACTGCTGACCGAAGGTTACGGGATCAAATCCCGGCCGCGGTGGCCACAGTTCCATGAAGGCATAATGCTAGAGGCCCGTGTGCTTAGATTTAGGTGCACGTTAAAGAACCCGAGGGGGTCGAAATTTCGCGAGCCCTCCACTATGGTGTGCCTTGTAATAATATCATGGTTTTTTTCTTGTAAAATTATTATGATTAGCATCTAGAGTAGCCTTAAAGAAATGCATGCATGATCCATGCTTTAGAATTGCTAGTGCACTGAACAAGAATGTTCTTGGAACCCTTAAAACATCTTCAGTTTTTAGACTTGCAGATCACAAGCAGCGGCAGCTTCTAAATACCAGTAGGATTTGCTCCTGCCATGATGGCAGTAATTGTTTCATTGCTATGCCAACTCCCTCAACAAGAGTTTCCTGAAAAAGAGCTCTGTGGTAGTATCTTAAAAAGGAAGCCTGTTTCATTGCAGTAAAAAATGTCTTCAGGTCTGCACAGTAAAACATTATTTAGTACTAGAGCAGACTCTTTTGTATCCGATCTCACGTAACTCTACAAAACGTTGGTGTAAGAGAATACCGCCGCTCCAGGGAAAGATGCTCTTTCTGCACAGGTTCTTCGCATTGAGAGCGCAGCACGTAGCAGGATATACGAGCCGCCCGCTGATAGCGGCCGAGATAACGCACGCGCCAGTGATCGCGACTGCGGCCTTGGAATCAAAGTTCAAAGTTGCTACTCGAGCGACCGCCCCCCCTCTCGCGTCTTTTCATGCTCGTTCAAGACGGGCGGGCCGTTTCCTCTATGCTTTGATGGCAGGCTTCACGAGCGGAGTGGTGTTATTGCATACGCCGATGGGCTGGCTCGTTTGATATCTGCTTCAGCCGCGTTCGTCGCCCGCATTCGCGCGCTTTTACACACGGTAGAACATACTATGCACAGGGATATGTTATGAATTTGGACTTTTTACGGGAGATGACGGGAAAAACTCGTCGAGAGTTTCCATATAGTTATCGCAATAGAAAAGGACAGTAGTTCTCAAATTTCCTGATGCTTGTTTTATTGCGTGCAGAATGAATGAATGAAACCACGTTTATTCCACTTTGAAATGCGCTGAAGGCGCTGCGGTGGAAAAGGGGGGGGGGGGTATTAGGGTAGAAGGAAGTGGTAGAGCTGCCTCCGCTTTATTAAAGGACGTTCTGGAGGCAGCTAAGTGGGGGCCGCTTGAATCTTGTGGCTGTCGCGGAGCCGATCGCCGACCGGTGGTGCCGCCGGGTCCTGGAGGAACAAGAGGAGTGCTCGCCAGAGCTCGATGGCCCGATCCGGAAGTGCGGGATCCGGACAGGCCCATGTCCGGAGAGAGGAAGGCCAGGGTCCCCGCTTTATGGTGGCCAGGGCAAGAACCCGGGGTGGGATGTAGAGGGGGCACTCCCAACACAGGTGGTTGAGGTCCGAACGGCAGTTGCATGTGGAGCAGACACCGGTTACGGGTGGTGGTGTGCCACCCCTGTGAAATCGGTTAAGCAAGAAAGGAGTAAGGAGTGTTCCTGTCTGAATTCTCCGAAGCAACACAGACTCTCGTCGTGTAAATACTTTCGACGGAATCGACGGTATCGAGAGTGGATTGCCCACTGCTGTGAGGTAAGCGGCACGACATTGTTTTGCAATATGCTTTTCTGCGATTGGATCTGCTAGCTCGGGTGTGGTAGCTAGAAGACGAAATTGAGTATAAGAGGCTCTGGCTAGCGCGGTGGAGAGATGAGCACGCGCTAAATTGCGTGCAGAACTTTTGCCACAGTACACTGGTGTCCTGCTAAAAAGCATACTGAGATTTAGAAGGGGCTTGTAGCGGCACGACCTCACTTCCGCTTACAGCGACACGAACTCCGAGCGGTGCGCTCAGTGCGCACCCGCTTACAGCGCCCGCACCGCGTGGCGCAATACGCGCGAAATAAAGATCATGTCCGGGTCACCAAGCTACGAGGGTGGTCTGAAAAGTTCTCGGCCTCAATAAGAATGACGCGAGCGAGAACTTGTAGCACTCATGTGCACGTTCATACAAGTCTCTGCAAGTCTCAGATGAAACGCCATCTAGTGCCGATTAGCAGTTTGGCTTTGACAGTCGATCACAGTGGGTGTAGTGTGAAGCACCGGAAGGCATGGAGAAGCTTGAGTACCATGCGGTGATAAAGTTCTTTGTAAAAGAAGGTTTATCTCCGAATGAAATTCACCAAAGTTTTGTTAAAGTTTACAAGCAAGATTCACCTTCATACTCCACAGTCAAGAAATGGGCTGCTGAGTTTAAGCGGGGAGAGAGAGCATTGAAGATGACCCGCGCGAAGGGCGCCCAAAAAGTGCAAGAACTCCTGAATTGATTGACCGTGTGCACGATATGGTTTTGGAAGACAGGAGAGTGAAGTTGCGTGAAATTGCCGAGGCTGTTGGCATCTCAGTGGAACGTGTATGTCACATTTTGCATAAAGAACTACACATGAACAAGCTCTGTGCAATATGGGTGCCGCGCATCCTTACTCCTGAGCAAAAGCGCAACCGCGTGACGATGTCACAGCGTGCTTTGGAGCTGTATAACAAAAATCCAGCGGACTTTTTGCGCAGATTTATAACAATGGATGAAACTTAGATACACCATTACACACCGGAATCGAAACAACAATCAAAGCAGTGGACTGAAGCCGGGTCCTCTGCACCAAAGAAAGCCAAGTCAGTTCCCTCCGCATGAAACAGGAAAGATGATGGCCTCTGTTTTTTTGGGACGCTAAAGGCATTGTGCTTGTAGATTATCTTGAAAAGGCTAAAACCATAACTGGGGAGTATTATTCTGACCTTTTGACTCAATTGAATCAGAAAATTCGTGAGGAAAGACCAGGTTTGCAGAAGAAGAAAATCATCTGTCGTCAGGACAATGCACCGGTGCACAAAGGACATCTTGCAATGGCTAAATTTCACGATTTGAAGTGCGAATTGTTGGATCACCCACCCTATTTTCCTGACTTGGCCCCGTCGGACTACCACCTGTTCCCAAAACTCAAAATCTTTCTTGGTGGGCAATGTTTTTCATCAAATGAAGAAGCGATTGCGGCTGTGGATGAGTACTTTTCAGGACTTCCACAAAGTCATTTTAAGGACGGAATCCTGGCTCTGGAATATCGATGGACCAAGTGCGTAGAGTTTAGAGGAGACTATGTCGAAAAATAAAAATAATTTTGAAGGTCCAAAACGCTTTTTTCTACATCAGGCCGAGAACTTTTCAGACCACCCTCGTATAGGAACGCGATATACGTTGCCTATAGACAGACAGGCATAGGCAACCATCGTGTGCTGATGTGCTTTCCGCTGCTCACTTATGCCTGTCTGTTTATAGGCAACGTATATCGCGTTCCCTATAGGGCTATTAGTACTAGCTGTCAGGGACACAGCACATTTTGTTCCTTGATTACTCATTCGTGCATGCGCCGTGTAATTACGAGTACTAGCATGATCGCTGACGTCTACAAAATTATTGGCAATCATTTGGAGCTGCTGTGTATGGCGTTTCTGCGGCCTTGAGAAACAGTAGACAAAAGCGTATGCCTGTTTTCTTTTTTCGCTACCCCCACTTGCTCCTGCTTTACGAATCTCCCAAATTTCCATGTTGCCAGGTTCGCAGGTCCACATTAGCATTTCCAGTGCCTGTCGAATTATTTGACAGGTCCCGCAAATGCTAATGTGGACTTAGTCATTGTTTGCACTGTGGGGTGGCTCAAAACACTGCTGAATAGCGGTGTTCACGTGCACTGTGCACGAATTAGCTGATGTTGAGTGGTTTTTACATATTTTTGTTTTCTTTTCTAAAAATAAGCCTTCTTTGTTATACTGCTCCAAATTTGGGGTGTCGGGCTAAAAAATTCAAGTTTTTTTCCCTGCTTCAAATTTGGATTTTTGTGCTCCAAAAGCAACATTTTACTGCTCCAAAAATTGCTCCAAATCTTATTTTGGCTGTTGCATCCCTGCAGAAAAGAAAGTTAGAGAGGATTCCTAAGCATATTGTTATGAGATAGCAACATGAAAGTGTTTCTTTTCGCTAGGTTGATGAAGCACTGGCGGGGTGGTGTTTCATAGTTGTCTTATTAAGAATGAGGCAATGTAGAGGCTGAATTCTATTTATGTACATGATTTGGCGCAACCAAAGTGTTGCCGACAACACTTTACACGTGATAGGCAAAGATGCCATTTCTTCAGCCTCTCCTCCTGTTTCAACTTCTGTGGAAGCCCAACTGATGTGGCGGACAAGGGTGTGCTCCCTTCAAGTCCGGAATTCCAAATCTGCCTCGTAGACGTCGATATATAAGAACATCTGAAATTTTGGATGCTAAAAAGCTTCGGCTTCCGATTTTTCGGACTTCCTGCCCAAATTTCAGGACCAAAACAGCATTGATTGAGCCGCCACCTCTGCCACATCTTTCATCTCCATGTTGGAACCAGCGTTTTCTTGAGTTAATACATTTGCGACCGTAGCCGAGCTTGAAAGGCAGCTTTGCCGCAATACATGGGTGTGATGAGGTGAAGCATATTGAAAATCTAGGGACCACTTTCAATCGGATGTTGACCATGTCTTGGCAAAGTTCGACCGTAACGGAGCTTGAAAGGCAGCTTTGCCACAATACCGGGGTGTGATGAGGTGAAGCATATTGAAAATCTAAGGACCACTTTCAATCTGACGTTGACTGCGTCTTGGTAAAGTTCGACCGTGACGAAGCTTGAAAGGCAGCTTTGCCGCAATACGAGAGTGTAATGAGGAAAAGCATATTAAAAAAATCACAGTGTCGCCGCAAGGGGGAAGCAATGAATGTGATAGCAAGAAACTAATGCTATACGAAGTGAGGCTCGCCAATGGATACTTTCAGTTTGAACAGCGCTCCTGTTGCAAAGGTGGCCGAAGCAGCGAAGGAAACTAGCGTGCTTCAGGTGTCGAGCTGTGACACTTGATAGTTCGCGCTCATCTTCTGTTTGTTCGTTTAGCGGCGTCTCTTGAGCTCGAGTGACTTTCGTACGCTCCGTAACATGAGCGCGGACATCACGGTGAAAGCTTGAAACATCCCTCTTGCCCTCACCATGAGAAAACCGCGCGAGCAGACAGCGGAAGGCCAAGGTTCTTGCTGCGCAAATATAAGAAGAAGCGAGTGAGTTCGCCGACAACTTTTAAATGCGCCCGTCGCGCTCCTAGCGCCAGCTCGCTGGTAATGAAGAAACGCTTATAAGCGCCGGCCGTCTCTGAGTCCGTCCAGCGGTAAAGGGTGTGATATAACGCTCGCCGTTAGCTACGTGGAGGACCTGCGTTCCGTGGCGTAGTGGTTAGCGTCACTCGCTGCGGAGCAAGAGGTCCGTGGTTCGATTCCACGCTTCAGAAGCATTTTTCTGAATTATTTTTCTTTGGGGCTTTTATATATATATATATACATACTTATACATATACGGTGCATGACGGCGACGGCAACGGCAAAATTCAGCCGAGACTGTCCATATAATTGCTATCGCAATAAAATCTGAAGAGGTCACTTTCAATCGAACGGTGACTGTATTTGTTTTTGGGAAGTTCAAATAGTTCGAATAGTAAAGTTCCAGTGCGAATCGAATCGAATCGCAAGCACTATTAGAAAAATATTCGAAATTTCGAATATTCGCACACCCCTAATTATTACTAATACGTAGCTGCCAGCAATACAACGTAACTATATGCACTAAATGCTAGTACGCAGTAACCGCCATGTGCAAATTTGCACCTCCTGACATGGGCCACCGCCCCCAACAAATAAATAAATGCAGTGCTCTAGTAAATGTTGTGTAAGGTACCCTCTGCAAGGCCTTTTTTTTCTTTATCAAAGTGTGAAAAAGATCACAAATCTCACACATTATCTTGTGAAAGCACATGGTGGTGACTGGCGACGCCAAAGAACATTTTGAAACTATGAAAGGGAACAGTGCACTCCTGACACTATGGCACTACAGTGGACTTCCATTAATTCGACTTCAGATTATTCGATATTTCAGTTAATTCGATATGGGCTAAAGTTCCTGGCTTCACCACATACATTTCTGTGAGACGAAGCTTTTGTAAATTTGATACTGAAATTAGCCTTCATCAGCTAATCCGAACTTGGACGGTCACCTTACGCATGCCTGACCCTAATGCTTACTGTAGTAGTGGTTCCAATAGCAACATCGTCTGACTTTGCGGGGCCTAGGGTATAGTGTTGCTATGAGCATGTGTAATCTCCGTCGAAATCGCCTGTTTTCAACCTACCCCAGGAAGATCTTATTGAAAAAACAGTAGCTCACAATGAATTATTACAGCAGAGGTTTTCAAATGGGGTCCACAAGATCCATCCTCGAAAAAAAACACAAACAAAAAGAATGTGTTTTGTGGAGGCACTCTATGTCCTGTGACAGTGGGCCCTGCTGATGTTTGCTATGCTTCACCGCATAACATTTTTGCATTGCGGCAGAGCTGACTTATGTTTCCCTTTCTCCATGAGATGGCTGTAGCGCTTTTGTTACAGTTTTCTACAACATATGCACGCGAGCATGCTTTTTTTCAGGCTTGCATATTTGATGAGCAAAGATAGCTAGAAACAGGTTGAGGGTGGCTGCAGACCACACAACTAATTGACATGCCGTTGAGATCGAATCGGTGTGGCCCTTTAGTTTGAACATTCTTTGCCAGGGAGAAATAAAAGGCACCTATTTTAGGCTGCATATTGCATCAATTCATGATCCCCCTCCCCCCACCCCTTTTTCTCTTACTACGAGGGCCTCTCATCACTCCTACCAGTCCACAAGGGGTCCCCAAAACATCCATGATTGAGAACCACTGTATTACAGCATTTATCCAATTATAGCTTCTGCCTATTTTTAACCCTATGAGGGTTGAATTTTTTCACGAAGTGCACTCCAGAAATGTGTATTTTTTTATTGCTGAATTAAATTCTTCAGACGATTCTATTTCAAAAAAAAATTTCTCAAATTTTTTTGCGTGACCGTGAAGTGACAGAAAATTAATTTTTGTTGTTACATGCACATGGTTTATTCGTGAGTAACATTAAGCAAAATCCTAAAAAAAAATACACTTATACGATTTTTTATAAATAAAAGTTATGCGTTGTATTAAACATAGCTCACAGATTAAACATAGCTCACCCTTACCAAAAATACGCTTGGAGAATAGTCCACATCGGAAGAATCGCCGCTCGACTCACTATAGCAGCAGAGCAACCAGCGTGCACTTCCATAGCGTAAGTGAACTGTGTGAGTGAGCGCACAGAAGAAAACTGCATGGTTGTGCGCCCGTCCGGAAAGCAAAATTAGTGAAAAAGGTGTGATAATCCTTTATCTTATCGCCAACGAGACGGGGTTAGTTTTTCTGAGTCCCGAAAACAGGAAACGCAACAACGGCGGCATCGTTTGTGTAATTTAACGCCACATGGACACAGATGTAACCGTGCCCCAGGGAGCAATAAACGAGAGTGTAACAAGCGGTCACCCTTTGAGAGATCAGAAACCAGACAGCCATCAGTTTTGCGGGCGCGAGGAACAATGTGCAAGTAAAAGCCGGCGCGCCACTTTGTAAAGGAAAAAAAACAATGGAGAGACATCGGCGCATGAAAAAAATTCCACATATTCCTGAAGTGTGGCAGCACATGCCAAGCAAGAGAAACAATCGAAAAAGGCACGCGAAACCAGCCGAACCGCACGCTTGCGCTTGGATGAGCAAGCAAAAGCTGGCATGCCACTTTAGAAAGGATGAAAAGAAAAAAAACGGAGAGACATCAGCACATAAAAAAAATTCCACCTATTCCCGAAGTGTGGCAGCATATGCCAAGCAAGAGAAATGATTGAAAAAGGTGCACATTTTAAACATACAGGCAATGTAATGTCGTACATGTACGCCAAAAACTAGGGGTGTACGAAGAGTGAAATTTCATTTTGAATCGAATTTGAATCGAATAGTGCCGAATAGTGGCCAAAAATATCGAATATCGAATAGTATATTTACACAAAACGTATACCGCCAGTTACGGCAAGAGAAAAGAAAAATCAAGGACGCTACGGCGTATGACAGCTTTAGTATTACACGCTTGTTCGGGAGGGACTTTTTACAGCGAAAGCTGTTATGAGATCATTTCACCGGCCGTTTTTGGTGCCGTAGTTGTCCGCCGCCGCCGGTGTCCGTAACCAGTATCGCTCGAAATAAGAAAAAAAACTAAATAAGAAAAAAATTCCAGGATGGAACGAGGTTCGAACCTGGGCCCTCTGCGTGGGAGCCCAGTACTCAACCTCTGAGCCATGCCGGTGCTTGAAACTGCTTTGCAAAACGGTCCTATACAGGCTTCATGTCGGGAAGGAACCACATTAGCATATGCAATATAGCGTGGTAGAAGAGTAAAATAAGCACCAAGCGTCGCACAACGCGAATTATGTAACCAGGCGTCATACAATGCGAATTGCGCAACGAGTAGGTTGTTGAATGCTTCCAACCCATTACAAAGAGCTCTGCCATAATTCTTCATCGTCATCACGCACATCATCAACGAAGTACGCATAATGCCTTACATGCGTTTAGCAGGTACCACGGCTGTCTGTAAAATGACGAAAAATGGCACAGTGCCTACTGCCCTACTTCTCAAAAATTACGATTTATAGCGTAGTGGGTTCCTCGCAAGTTCACTTCTGTTGGTTGCCAAGGAAGCCCATAAGGCTCCCATGATCCATTTCTCAGGGTCTCAATAAAGTCAATTCTCTCTCTCTCTCGCTCTACGTTTCTCCGGTTAAAGTTGTTATAAAGCGTGGTGGGACAGTTAAATAACGACCGGGCGTCACACAACATGCATTACGTAACTAGTTGGTCGTTTAAAGCTTCCAACCCATTACAAAGGGCGCAACCATAATTATTCATCGTCAACAACCGCCGCATCAACAACATGCACATAATCGCTTACATATGGTACCTCGCTTCTTCGCAGAACAACGAATAATGTCGCGCTGGGTGCTTCCAAACATCCCAAAAATTACGCTTTGTGGCGTAGTGGGTACGTTGCTAATATACCTGTATTAGTAGCCACAGGAGAGTTTATAACGCGCTCTAGAAAAGCCGCTCTTCCAGCTTTCGCTGTGACTGTGCTGCGCTTTCCGCGCAGGCCTGGCGTTTTTTTCCCACCTTTTATGGGCATGCAGGTATGTTGATACAAGAGCCACCATTCCAGTCAGCGGCAACACTTCTAACCTCTTCACGTCTAACAGAGAGGAGTACGGTAGCTATTTTTTCCCCGTATCGTTGCGGAATATGGCTCATCTGACAACGGAAACGCTGTGCTTCATCCTCACAACTGCTCCGGGGCCAAAAATCTTCGGGCGCCCGTTCACAGCAGCGTTTTAACTGCGCGCCGCAATGATGGGAGTTTCTGAATGAGTGGTGCGGTGCAGCACTGGCGACTGCACAGCGTGAACAAATTTTCAGGTGTGAAGCCAATCACCGAGGGTTTCGCGGGACAAAGTCGGGGGGCGTTTTACGGTGCTTGTGGCATGCGCAACCGAACTACGCAAGAAGTCCGTGCCTTCGTTTCGGAAGCGAGGTTGGGAAAGGCTTGATGGTTTCTTCCGTGTGTGTTTTTTTAGGTGCGGAAATGGCATAATCTCCTTTAAAAGAAACATACGATCGCTTTTGAACCAGGATATCAGTGAAAGTTTTAGGGATGGCCTGCTGTACAGACGTTAGCATTAGTTTTAGCCACTTCACCCTTACCAAATTGCGCCATTGGCTTTTGTCACATTTTTCATATTCGTCCTGTCGAATTATTCGATTACCTAGGTATTATTCGATTCGAATTCAAAACTGGAATATTCACACACCCCTACCAAAAACCCTTTGGTAAAGCCTGTTAGGTATGCCGTACATGTACAGCGAAAACCCTCAAAGGGTTAAAGAATATTTGTCTAAAAGTTTTTCACCTGTGTATTTCGATACAAACCAAAATTAAAACTCCATTTGCAATAACCTTGTGATGGCCAGCATGTTTAGCCTCACCGCCATTGGCGTCACAGGACGGCAATCTGAATGGCAAGTTCGTGCTGCTTGAAAAAAATATGACATACCACTTTCAGTCTGTTCAGGTGACGGCAACAGGTCATGTCACAGGGTCTTGGCGTCACGGAAAAGTGCACATCATAGGACGGACTAGGGATGTGCCTTTATTGTTGCCAGAATCATATATATGCTGTGTGTTTCTTGTTAAAAAAATCAGTGCATTAAATTTCTACGCATTTGGGCAGTCCCGTGTTATTTTTATGTTATTTTTCTACTTAGGACTGAGAGAATGTCTATGTGTTCAATTTGGGTACATTCACGATCACAGCAAGTACTGCCAAATTAATCAGGGATTTGTTTTGTTCATTTTATGCCTCTTGTTTAATTCACCCTACCAGATAATTAGAGAAGTTTCATTGTTTCCTCAAAGTCGAATTAATGGATGCTGTCTGTATTACCTGCAGGCTTGATTGAAACAATCAGTATAGCTCTAGCGTTGATGAAAAATACTTGTGGAAATTTATCTGTGTGCAGGAACTGGGGTAGATCAGGTGTTACCTTTCATATTGGTAAACCATGTATCATCGACGTGCATTCTGCATCTGTTGTTGTCTGATATTTTGTTGTTTTGCTATTCATCATCACATGCTTTAACATACTTTTTTCTTTTCTCTTGCATAAGGCATCTGAAAGACTTGATCATCTTGACTGCCTGCATACAAACACTTTCACTTGCGTCAACATACGTCTGGTTTTTATGGCTTGTGGTGAGTAAAATCTTGATTGTCTGTGTAAGAAGTGATGCACCTTTTCTAAGCCCATTACCCTTCTTTCTTTCTTGTTATACAAGCTGAGCATGACACTTAAGCACTTAAGTAATACGTGCTTGCTTAAAGGGACACTAAAGAGAAAAAAATGATTTTTCTTGTATAAGTAAATTACTCTTTCATGATCCCCAAAACACCACACTTGCTGCGAGAAGATGCAGTCAGCGAGACTTGGTCAGCAAGAAAATGCAAAAAAAAAAAAAAATGCGGGTTGCGACGCTACCTTGCAATTCCCGCACCAGTCGCCGTGACGTCATAGATTTTGACGCTGTCTACTAGGGTCTACTTAGTTCTCAATCGGCAGAAATGAAGTACATTTTCTTGTGAGGGAGTCTGAGACATAACATACAAAATTTCCGCAAAATGTCATTGAGCTAATGTGGCCAAAATATGAAGAAAGTCTCAAATTTGTGGCGTTGCCATCGGAGATTTCGGCTGGAAATTTAAAAGTGCAACTTCTGACATTGATTTTCTCATCTATTAATTAATGAACCTGTGGAATGAAATTAACAACTACAGTTTTCAGAGTATAGTTTATCAGTGTAAACTAATTTATTGTTTCTCTTAAGTCCCCTTTAAGGGACACTAAAGGCAAATAACATTTTATGTCAGAGTGAAAGCTCAATGTTTGAGAACGTCTAAAGTGTCAGTATTATTAACAGCAGTGCTCTGCTTATCGAGAATTAAGGTAAATGTAGGACACGATTTGCGCCACCAGTGGTACATCTTGGAATGAGCCTGATGACGTCAAGCGTCCCGAGTACAATTAATCACTAGTACTCAAACTACTTATAATAAAAAATAACATTTCGTGCATTACAAGACGTGATAAAATGCTGCTTGTGCATTTCTCTTTGATTCACGGAAAACAGAACTTGGCGTTACCATGGTGAACGGCGCGGGCGGTTCCAAAGTTCACTCTTCTCCGGGCTGCGCTCCACTCACCCAGTTGCGTCTGAGTAGTAGTTTTCGCTTGTGTAGTTGCATCCCAAGGGTAGTTTCATTATCGCATATTGCTGCGTGGGCTTTGCTGGCTCCCGAAACTTACTTTGACTGCAATTTCGAGAAAATGCCACGTCCATGCAATGCCTGCTACAACAACGAAAACGACAACTTTCCAATGGGCGCCACGGAAGGAACTCCCATGCTCGAAGTGTCTAATTGCCGCACTTCCATGAACGTGGGATGAACAACAACAAAATCTACACGTGTGCTCACTGCCTTTTTTGTGCAGAGGATTATGAAATCAACCGTAACGTAGGCAAGTCGTGTAACCCGCCCTTCAAAGTACTGCTTCCTCGCAGCGCTGTTTCGCCGGTCTTGTCAGTATGCTGCATGCCCACGTAAGTGAAATGGAACAGTAAAGAAATGGTTTCAAAGTTTTAAAAAAGCGCAACTGTATTAATAGGAAGGGCTACATGTCATTCTCGTGGCTGTTTTCATGAACCGTCCCTCTCCGCACCTCAAAGCTAAATGAGTCTTCAGGCGCCTTCTGCACGACACCTCGGATACATTGGTATACATTGGCTGATGGTGTCGCATTTTGGAGGCACGACGCATCAGCGGCGTAAACAGAGGCTCACCTAACGGCTCCAGCACAAATGCACACATGCACGTAGGGCGTCCATATTCCCACACTGATCGCACGCAGCTCCCAGGCTCTAGACAGCAGTGTCCGAGCATCAAGCACTTCCACGGAAAACATAGCATTACAAAGCAAGCAGCAGTGACCAGCAAAACAAGCATAACAAGAAGTATTCTTGCATGTGTTCCCGGTGGAGGCGCAATGTTGCCAGATAAAGGAGGGTGCTGGTGTAGCGCCCGCTAAAGGCGGCTTTGGGGAGTGCTTACATCACGAGGCCTTGAGAGGCAGGCGGTTTGAATTGAGCTAACATATGCGGACCACTAAAGTGTGATTTTCTTTCAAACTAAGCGTTTCCTAGGCACAAAACAAGCACTATAAGGTTTCTGGAATGGTATTCCAAAAGTCCACACCAAGTTGTATTTTGCCTTTAGTGTCCCTTTAACAAGACACATAGGCAATCACGTAAAAGGAGAGTGCAATAACCATCTGTTGAGCTGCCGCGTATGACACTACACTCGTGGACAGCTTTTCTTCGCTACGAGAAAACATCAGATGGGCATTTATACGAACATACTGCACATGTTTGTTGTTATTACAAATGCCCTGCAGCTGTCCACTTTATCGGTTATTTCTGTATGTGTAATCCTGGGGCTGTAAGCTAGTGCCACCCATAGCCATTGCGGCATATGTGAACATAGTGAAGGTCTTGTCTTGGCAGACTTGATGGCCTTTAGGTAGCGTGGAAGGGTTTATTGGCCAGCTGCAACTTTGTAAAGATCATGTGCTGCATGATGCCAGCTGGCAAAAAAGAATTCTCCACATTTGCTGCCATGGCTGTGATTGGTGCTGGCTAACACTGCCAGAATTACATGTACAGAAATACCCAATAAAGGTAATGGGAAATGACTACTGCCGTAGCTCAATTGATTGGGCAGTGGACACGGGATTCATTTGGGGTAGTGCTGTGGCCTTGGTCCCCGCCGGCGGCAAGTTCTTTCGTCCACTTTAATTGGTGTTTTACAAACATGTATTGTAGTTGTATAGTAGTAGTAGGCGTTTGCTGAAATGCCATTGGCTGAGCCAACAGGTCACGTGATCTCGATTTGACTGATCAGGTGTAAGCGCGCGCACTTCAATTCTAGCGGTGGATTCACGACATCACATGATCTTGCTATCCAATCATATAGACTCGCGCATACTATACAGTTCGCCTGAATCGAGGTGGGTAGACCTCGTGTAGTCCACACTGCCATGCACTGCCAAGGAAAAAGCTTCTTAAAGGGACGTCAGCGCGAACTCGGCTGTGAATGGAATGACGTTGTCGTGCCAAAGACACAATGTTGTGATTGCGAAACGATTTTGGTTCATTCCAAATGGGTAGACCTCGTGCACTCCACACCACTGTGGAGCAAGCTGCTTACACTTGGTGTAATAGTACTCAGTATAAGCCACAGCTTCGCTATCTGACCATCTTCACGGAGTGGATGGGCTGATGATTTTTGTTATAACTATGACAAATTAAAAAATGCAAAATAACGCTCACTGTGCTGTCCTTGGCTTCATTATCTGTTGCCTTGATTAGGTTTTGTGTAACAAAAAAAAACAAGCTCCTTCATTCATTCTCCTCTTGTTCAGTGTTCTGAAACGACCTTTTTATTATAAGTGGTTGAGTACCAATAACTGAATTATGCAGAGGACATGCTGCATCAATGGGCTAGTGCTAGAATGACCTACCGGAGTGTCATTTTGTATCCTGCAATTACTTTAATATCTCGCTGTTGTCGATTTCGATTTTCAAAGTGCTGTTAAAGGGGTACTGACACAAAAATTTTGGCCTCGCGTTTTTTTGCTGCATTGTGTTGCTGGGGGCCTGTTAGTCATAACACGGCACATCGTTTGCTGCAGCGTGCGACAGATAATTATTTACAGGCTCCTCATTACCGACCAGTGTCAGTTTCGGTTCAAAAACGACAAGCCTCCGGGTGCAACTATCACCACCTAGCGGCTGCAGCGCTCGATCACGTCAGCACACAGAAGTGTGACGCACTTCCGCGCTGTTCGCGTCGTCTCCTCGCATTCGCACGCTTGCTGCACGTGCGGCGCAATGTCGTCGCCATCATCGTCCTCGTTGTCATCGTCCTCCTCATCGTCGTCTGTTACCGACGATTTCCTTGAGACACCAACAGCGCTGCGGTGAGCGCGTCAAAACAGAAATGGCGGCTACGACGTCATCATAACTTGTACCGGCTACAACAGTTACGTAGGGGAAGTAGGGGGGTCACCTCGGGTCACATCCGAGGGTGTCAATGCAACAGGTGCGGCCTATAATGCTGGATCGCGCACGTGAACTTCGAAATTCATATAAAATACCTTCCAAGCTTTATTTGCTGTCGATATTTTGCAGATGGTACATGGACGTACACGGAAATCGATCCAGCAGGCTATCTCGGCCGCGAAATTTTGTGTCAGTACCCCTTTAACACCTTTGTGCTGTGTCTTGACAAATTGCCATAGGCCTTGAAGGGGTCATGAACTGCCTCTTGGGCTTGGTGAGAAAAGACATCCTGTGGAAAGCAGACACTGCTATGAACAGCTCAGCTAAATCTTGTAGTCGTGTGTGGCAAGAAGAGTTTAGAAGCAGAGCCTGAAGTTAGCATTTCCTCAAGCGCGCTCTCTTCATACAGAGGCCGTCCTCACTCTCTTTGTTGGGCGAGGTGCCTGCTATTCTACGTCGAGCAACAGATAGCATGCTATCAGCCAATAGCCGACACAAATCGAGAGTGACGTTTGGATCAGATGCGCTTCTTGCCACGGGGTGCCGCCACGTACTGGCGCCGTGCTTCATAGTGAGTTAACATTACAGAGTAGCCACACTCGTGTCCACGAATCACAGCGGGAGAGAGCGATTGCGTTTCATGACGCACGCTTCAGGTCATGACGCGCGCTAATGTAACTTCTTTTCCCCTTGCCATCCCTGCCTGTGTAGATTCCAGTGGACTCATCTGCACGAGAGAAGAAAGCACTTAAATCGTGCGACAATCTGTAACTCTGCTCGTTCTTGATAGATTAGAGAAGTTTTTGCGGCAATCGGTTCATGAAGCAGTAAACTCCAATACTGAAGTCATACAATGATCACTTGGAAAAGTAGATGCGTGCATAATGCTTGGCAGAAAAATGGATTGAAAATGATTTATGCCGGTGCTTAAGGAGGATCATACACAACTGGTGCTAAATGGGGTGTGTCTTGGTTAAAAAAGGGCACTAGTATGCTTTGACTGAATCACTATGTGACCCTGAACATGAATCACTACGTGACCCTGAACCAAGAAACGTCAATTCCTTTTCCGTCAAAGCAATTGACGGCGATATTTTTTATTTAACTGGCTGTGATATTTTTTATTTAACATAAGTGCTTTGGTGGTAATTTAAATGAGTACCGTATGTAAACCGTCGAAAATCAAAATTGCTGAGATTCAAACATAGATTTTTGACTTGACAATCATTTCGTGCAAGTTGTCGAAGTTTACTGCGCTCTTGCAAAAATGAGACTCTTTTCAGACGTGTTGCGTAACCCTTCCTAAATAGACTAAAAGTAGCACCTGTGGTGACAATAAAAATGAGTACAGCATGGGTGTGATAAAAATCAGTTTCTGGGATTGCAGCATAAAATGCAGCTTCGCAATAATTTTTCGCATGATGACACATGACATAATAGATGACACAAGAAGTTTGTTGGACATCCGATTTACAATGTCATTGAGTACAGAGTGCCCTGGACGCAATTGTTCTGCTCACTTTCATGGTTCTATTCTATTGTTCGATTGTCGTGCTCACTTCCAATTACCGTTTAAGGGGAGATGCTACTCGAAAAAGAAAGTTCCTTTAAAGGGGTCATGAACCACTTTTCCAAGTAATGATCTAATGACCTCTCTAATGTAATGATCTAATGAGTAATGATCTAATGACAGTATCGGAGTTTACTGCTTCCCGAAACGATCGCCGCAAAAATTTCTCGAATCCGTCAAGAATGAGCGGAGTTACGGGGCTTTGGCGCACGCTCTCAGCGCTTTCTCTCTTTTCTCGTGCCTACGAGCGCACTGGAAGCTAAACAGGGAGGGATGGCACGGGGGAAAGAAGTTACGTCAGCGTGCGTCATGAAACGCGATCGCTCTCCAGCTGTGATTCGCATGCGCGAGTGCCGTTACCATGTAAATTTAGCAGACTGAGGAATGCGGCGCGGGCAAGTGGCGGCACCCCGTGGCAAGAAGCTCATCTCATCCGGCTATCAGCCAATAAGCATGCTATATCTCTTGCGACGTAAACTGGCAGATCCGCGACGTCAACGTGCAGACGCCCCGCCCACCGACTAGAGTGAGAACCAGCCTCTGTTTGAAAAGAGGGCGCCTGAGGAAACGGCAACTTTGCGCTCCGCTTGTGGCCTTTATGCGGCGCGCACGACTGTAATATTTTGCAGAGCAGTTCATAGCCGTGTCAGATTTCCGCAGGATGTGTTTTTTCAACAAGCCCAAGGGGTGCTTCATGACCCCTTTAATCTGTAGCCTAGGGCAATAAAACTTACGCTGTTTACATAGTTTTTTAAGCTGATAATAAATATGTAATCAGTTTTATAGTAAGTTGCATAGTTTTCATTTTGTACCATGACAATGTGTAAAATATAGCTCTTTTTGTGCACACTTTTTCTGCCACTAAACTTTTATGGTTAAGAGCCATTAATGGCTCATATTGCTCCACATTAACTGTAGAATGCAAATAACTAAGTAGAAAGTGTGTATAGGACATATTAATTAACAATAAAAATTATATGAGATGGCTTAAAATTCTCAGCCAATACTAATTGCTTACCCTAAGTTCATAATAATTATATAAATGATATCAGGTTTTGAAGGAGATAATTGCACTCTTCACACGTTTAGGAATGTGTCAGAAAAATTTTGTTCCGATCTGGCCATCAGAAGTACCAAAAACGTGATGTCCAAACTCAAGAAGTTGCCCAAAATTGCATCTTGAGGAAAATGCATTTTAAAGGTAGAAATGAAAGCTCATCTATGTGGCAAAGATATGCTTTTTAAAATTATTTCTTCCATCATGAGAACTTGCGAATCATGGTTATTTTGAACATGTGGCTTTGGTGAACTCCTTATGTGAAATGCAATGTCAAGCAGCCAGGTGGTGTTTTCCAGGGGACTCTAGACAATGAGCTCTTTTTAGTTTTTAATAGCCGCCTTGTGCTCTTTAAAAGTGATTTCAACCTATTTCTAGTTTAAATACAATCCTGATTTTTTTTTACATGAAAGTAGAGAAACTAAACTTGCAAAACAAGTAAAAACAAAAAATATGTAATTTTGAAAAAAAACGCATTTTCAAGTAGCACCTCCCCTTAAAGACGTGTTCAGCTATAGGAGGCATGCAAAATGAGGGTCATGCAACATTTTCCCCGTCTGCCAGCCATATGTATTGAAAAGCCTTTTCTTTTGTGTAATGCAAGTGCCCAATTGAATTTTCGGAGCTGGAAACACGCCTGGGGGGGCCACATGTTCTGACACTGCATACTCCAGCATTAGTGGCTGGAACGTCACCAGATATTGATAACTTGATTCAATTCGAATGAACAAGAAAGTAGCCAAGAAGTAGCCAAGCAGCCAAGACTTTATTTTTGCCGCCACCAACCCAGAAAAGTAGCCAAATTGGCGCAAAGTAGTCAAACCTGGCAACGCTGTCGCTGAGCATCTGCAAGCCAACCCCACCGTGATGGACATTATCACGACGAGCCAACACAGTTCGCTGTGTTTGCGAACTCTGTGTCCTGTATGCAGCCTACATTGCAGAAGTCAGTGTCGGAGTCACTGGACGACAATTCATTCATCATTGTTTGCGTGCACCACGTGCTACTAACAGCATATGTCAGAGCTGCTGCTAATAAGTCGCATGTTGCTGTCTCCCCGTGACGTCAGTCTACATCACTGCAAAACTGCTCCCTTAATATCAAAACCGAAAGTGCTTTTTTGAGGTAGTGGTATTATAAGTATATTCAATGCAGTCCCAAGCACCATGGTACTCTTTTTAGGGTTCTCAACACCAGTGTTTTATTTAGAGCAACAATCTGAAAATATTTAAAATTTGTGTCAGTACTCCTTTAAGGGATGCTCAACAAAAATATGAAAAAGGGGGGGGGGGGGTGACAGATTCTTGCTGAGAAAGTGTGACTATTCCGATATCAAATGTATATTTTACATGGTTTTGAAGAAATTTCTGTACTTTTGAAACTTTGAGTGTGCGCCAGCGGCATGTCAGCCATCATGAGGCTGCGCACTGACGTGCATGATGTCTCAAATAGTTTTTGGAATCGGGTATAGATGCAGGGACAATGTCAAGCACTGCCATTTCACGGGCATCTCTGAGCTCCCTAGCTAGGCAGGGCTCATCTAAGTGTACATACCGTGAAGGCGTTGCCTCGTCCTGTCATCCAAACCCTCTCCTGTGGTCAACCTGGTCTAATTCCTAGAATTCGCTGCCAATGCTCATTTCCACTCGTGACGAAAAAAAGAATTCTACTGTAACTTGTGGAATCCTTCATTGTACAGGCCATTTCGCTGCTGAGATGTTTGATGGAAGGGTGCTTGACTTTAAAACACAAACTTCGGCATAAATGTCCACAGATGAGTGCTGCTACTGATAACCTAGAACTCACCAGCTGTGAATTGTATTCCACTTTAATTCCTTTTTTAAGGATTGTAGGCAGAAATTTCGCCTTCTCTTAGAATTACTGTACACTAGGCTTGTGCGAATGTTGGAATTTGCTTTGACTCAAATTTAAAGCTTTCCAAATTTTAAACCATTCGAAACGAACGAATAGACGAAGTATCCCACGTGTAAACCACCAGAAAAGCTAGTTGCACTGCAGTGCGTGGCCATTGTACTGTGAAACCACCTTATAAGGGGCACTTCATACTGTGCCGGATTGTTACGTGCCGGATTGATAGGTTCGCCTATTGCATGGGCATGCGCAGATAAGTTTTCGTGCCTTCTTTCTTTTCCGCCGTTGTGCATCTATTCAGTTGTTAGTCGGCGTTTGTGGTGTCCTGACTTCTTTCTTGTGTCCGTGTTTGCACGCCCTGTCTTTTTAGAATGAATACTTACCAACTAGCTCAGCTCTCTGTTATTCTAAACTTCATACTGCTAGTCACACCTGAACGCAGTGTGCACATTTCCTGCACGCTCTGATTACACTTCCTCTTAAGCTTTAAAGTGGGTCACACGGGCTAAGTATGGTAAATTTTAAAACAATGTATTTTGTCACGTATAATTTGTACCCCCAATTACAGCAGACCAGGAGAAAAATGTGCATATACAATCTAGAAATAACTGCGTGCAGTTGTTTCAGACACTGTGTCTAGCTAGATTTTTCTTACATATCTGCACATTGTAGCATGATAAATTGTGGCCGTGAAGATAGCATCATTCAGTGAGGTTGTACTTGCTCTCATTTCCATTGGTGACATGGTCTCTCATTTTCCTGGTAGTTGTACAACCACTGTGGATAGACTTGCATCAGTGCAGCACTAAACCGTAACTTTGGTGGCAAACGTGCAGAGAAGCAGCGCTGTTCAGGTTAACAGGCCAAACCTCATAGACACAGTAGTAAATAGCAGATTCTTGCAGGATGTGTGCCGCTCATTGGTGATTGGGCCTGAGATCATGCATGCAGGCTAAACTGAGGACTGCAGATGTGGCGAACTGGCTAACCAAGCTCATGTGTGCTCATACAGAATGGAACAAGTTTAGTTCAAAACGGTGGCAGTATGTGGGAATTGATGTTAAATTTTTTATTTTATGAATTAACACAACTTCGAAAGAGTGAAGGAACCAAGAAGGTAATTGAGACAGAACACAGGGGTGGTGTAACAGGTTTAACTTGCATGTGGACAAAAAGCATAGTGCAATACAGTGTAAGCTGCTTGCATGCCCCGGCAATTTTAACTACCATGAAAATATAAGTACAGTCTAACCCAGATATATCGAACCTGAAGAGGATCATGAAAGAGTTCTGTACATTGGCGTAAATCGCAAGGGGGGGGGGGGGGCAGTCAGTGGGGATCCTGGCCCCCCTTGTGTTCAGGCTGGGGTGGAGGGGGGGGGGACACCCCTTGAATGTGTCCCCCCTTGAGATTTGTCTTTCAGACATCGTATACTTGAATTGCTTGACAGTTAAATATAGTGCATTCAGCTTTTTCAAATGGCTGTTTTGTGTGCACCTGTGTTCAGTACCCCTCAGGTGTGTGAGACTATTGAAATCGCAACCGCCGCTCGACCGGTGCAGAGAAGGCTCAATAGAACAACGCAATTACGCGTGCTGGGACCCCATGCTAGTTTTTTTTTAAGTTTTATTTCAAAGCATGATTTTATTCGTATATAAATAAAAATAAAACCTATATTTAAAAAAACAAAATGGCCACCATGGCAAAATGTGTGTCCCCTCTTGTGATTCTTCGGGATTTACGCCACTGGTTCTGTATATAGGTAATTCGATATATAAGATATTTTGTATGTTGCAAATATATTCAAGGGGATATAACAACTGTCCAGTATACACAGTAATTCGTTATATGTGGTTTCGATATGTGTGGATTTGACTGTGTAAACCGAACCACAGCAGTGAAAAAGGGCCTGTAAATAAGTTTTTTGCATAGAAAGACGAGGACGCCGACCACAAGAGAATCAAAATATATGGACGTTTTGGCACCCAGAACGGGAGCCTTGTTCACAAATCTTTTTATTCAATGATTCTTCCCAACCAGACAGGTGTCCGTTGAAGCCTTGATTTCAGATATATTTTTTGTGTTCCTGAAGTTAGATATTGAACTTGCATTTTTGCATAAGAATAACTGAATAACAGAACTTTGAAGATAAACAGACTTTAAACGTGAACCTGGTTTCCTTTTGGCAAGTAAAGAACCAACATTTTTTTTTAGATCGTTCAACATCTGCCACTTGTGTCAAGATTTTATGAATAACCTTGTGTTATTACTCAGTACTAATTACATACTATTCGCTTTGACTTCACTTTGAACCAAAAAAGTGCTATTTGCACAAGCCTACTGTACACCTTTCTTGAGTGAAAGAAGGTCATTTTTCTTATGCTTTCCTTGACTTCAGGGCCTCTCAGCTTTTGAACATTGTGCACCTTAGTTCCCCTGATTCTTCTCAAATTATGTACTGTTTACTGCACAGTGCTGATAGTGTGCCTGTAAAATCTTCAGGAGTGCACCTAACTGGCCTGGTTGGTACATTTGTTGGTCTTCTGTGCGAAGCGTTTGTATATATTGTATTTCCCAGCAATAAACCAGTCTGTCATTCATTCTATCACTGTCCGTGTCTAGCGCTGTTTGTTACGATTGCACTGTGAAATCTTGTTTCAGTTGAACTTTTTTTTGCAGCAGTGTTTTTGTAATACCTTGTTTACTTGTTCTTTGAGTAGGCAACTATAATTGCTGGTTATCAAAGCTGACAGGACTTCGAGTGACATACAAGGAGCAGTATACTTCTATAAGTACACTGCGCCTCAATGGGTTAAGTTCAGTGGTCTCATATAGCTACGTGTGGTGTCCATTGGGTCTGGTATTTGTTGGTTTAGAAAGCTCGGATATTGCTTGATATTGTCATCTTCTTGCATTTAATCAGCATTTAATACCAATGAAATTTATTTACTGCAGGCTCCTGCGTATGCATTCTACTTACTCTGGGTCAACGTCTTGGGACCGTGGGTCTTCCAGCCAGCCCCTCCAGAGGTGGATGACAAAAAGCAGAAGAAACTGGAGCGCAAGAGCAGACGTCATTGAAGGGCTCATGTCGTATGCACATCATTATGTGTGGTTGTTCAGAATAGGTTGAGTGTTGCATGTGCTTACATTATTGCCAATTTTCAAAGGTTAGTTTAAGTAGTGCCACTTAAGCACTTCAAGATTTAGTTTTTTTAAGTCACAAAATGAAATGCCTGAAGTAAATTTAAGAGTTGGACTTTCCTCTGAAAGGTTCTTTTACATATATAGAACGCACATGCAGTCTTTCTTGCTCAAGGTTCAGGGGCTGAGTTTCCATTGACAGCTACGAATGTGTGGCAATAAAGTCTGATGTCAGAAATGTGCATGAATTCCTGGATTGAAAAAGTTCAGAAAGTGTGGTTCGTTATTCTTTTATATTTAATTTGAAGGAGTGTAGATGCCATATTCTTTGGTGATGGTCTTTAAGCCTTGTGTACTACACAGCCTCTTGAACTACGATAAAGGCAGCATTATGCGCGGTGGTGTCCCCTGTAATTTAATATCACACATTGTCTTCCACCCTATTCCCAATTCTGATTGAGCCACACTGTATTTCTAGACTTTAAAATTAAAATAAATTACCTTTTACCCATCTGCTGTCAGTCACAATTCATGAAGGAATTCCATGTAATACGAAGCATAAACTATGGTTGAATTAGCCTCCTAAAATTGGTGTCCACACTCCTTTTAATTTGCACACTGGCTGATTCCTATCTGTAGCATTTCCTCATAAATTTGTGTTTTCAATAGGGGTAAAGCAAATTTTGCACTTGTGTGGTTGCTGGTTGCATTTCAACATTCTGCACAGGAACTTAGTAAGCAGCTTGTTTCTATCTCCTGCTTTTATTAACTGTTTCCTTGTGCATTCATGGCCCAACTTGAATATGACAAATAATTCTTCACAATAATGATTTGGAAAAAGAAAGATGAGGAATGGTGCTCTTGCATTGCGCTTGTGAAGTGTTGCCATGTTTCACAGCAGGGTGGTTTTGTGTTTCAGTTGTCTTGCTCTGCTGTTGAGAATAAGAGTGCAGGGTCGTATACTCACTGAGTGACCATGATTTGAGAGGAGATTATGAAAATGCTTATGTACTACCAAGATTTTGGTGCACATTAAGAGGCTTCAGGTGGTTTTAATCAACCTGTAGCCACTCACCATGGCGCTTATCAAGGCCAGGGTGTCACTTTTGGATGCAAGGTCTGTTGATCAGTCAGTCAGTCAATCAAGCGGTTGTGCTATACGTCTCAAACAATCATTTCCATGCCGTTTGAATGCTTGTTGCTCCATTAGTCTGCTGTTGCCAGCAAAGCCATTGTTAGTTGTAATGGTCTTTCTCCACGATATTGTAGAGAATAATGCACTTGAAACTTCTAGTGATGGAATAGAGTTGACAACATAATTCTTGCAAGATGTTCTTATTGATGACTAAGCAGTACTACTGCATATGCAATCTTGACTGTAACGCTTCTGTCCTCTTTGTAGTAAGGGTAGAAATAACTCAAGGAGTGTCAAGTGATATGGTTCAAATAGCCTGCGTGATTGAATTGGACACTAGAGCTTGTGTGTATGTGTATATATGGTGATGTAAACCATTAGCGAAGGTGTGCTCGAGGTTTTGGAGGTATGTTGTTATTGTGTGGTAGGCTCAAGAGCCTTGAATAAAACCTACTTGATCTCTGAAATAATTTCATTCCCTAATGGCATGGTAGGTTTTATTGTGCCCAAAAATGTTACTAATTTCGCAATATTTTAATGGCTTCTCAAGTTTGTTTCTGGATAACTGAGCTTCAATCTTAGTATTAAACAATTTTGGTTCCTTTGCACAGAAAAAAAAAGTTCGCAAGAACTGCCCTTCCACGCTCATTTCAATGGCTGATTTCTGGCACTGGTACTGTTTGCAGGCCAACTTCTGCTTACAAACAGCATACAACTATGTAAAAAATATTTCTGTGATCACTTCTGTTCATAGACTGCATTATTTATATGAAACTCCTGACACTTTTACTCGCATTATTACCAGCTCATTGCACAAATTAGAAATAGATGCATCCGACTGCTTCAATAGCCCGAATTACTAGACGATACCTCAGCACCTTAATGTGTACTTTTACCTTGTACTGTAGGCGCAATTCCTAGAAAGCTGTGCCTATGAGCTTGTACGGCCTAATGGAAATCCATAGACACTTGTGCTTGCTGTGCTGCAATGAAAGATTGTTTTGTTAGGCAGTCAAGCACCTCTAAGGGGTTGCTTATTTTTGCAGCTTGGTGACTGCCAAGGCTCCCTTGGTGTGCTCATTATGAGCAGTAGTAACACAAGACAGTATAGTAGTGTTTGCTTGGAATGACCATGAGCAGTAGTTGCAGTGTTGTACCAGCAGGGTCTACGCTTCTCCTCATTCTGAAAAATCCACTGCAAAATAAAAGCCTCTGCAGAAGGGTTGACAGTTGGTACACTTGTGTGATGAAGAAAGCAATGCAAAGCCAAAACATGAGTGAAGGAAGTACAGATCAGTGCTCACCTTACTGACACTTGTTTCTGCTGATTTCTTTATGGTAAAGGTCTTGTCCAGTGGCCTCCAGGTACCCACATCATGTGTTAACCAAATCCATCCTTCTATGCAGATACATTCTTGTCTCTTCATCCACTGAAGACACAGCGTTCTTGGCCTAATTGGTATTTGCTGCGAGACTTAATCATCTCTGCTTGGTGTGTGTGCCTTTTAACAGCAATTATATATCGGTTTCCTATCACTACGTTTACCTTTAGTATCCATTCTGTCGTCTGGACATTTGTTGTATGCATTACATGACGGGCCCAACTCCACACATTCCCCTTAGTCTCAAATGTCGTTATGATTCCACATTAGCTCCGCAATCAATATTGGTTTCTTGCCATCTTTTATCTTTGGCTTATCATTTTGCATTTCCTTGTTTATTTTCAAGGTTTCAATTCCAGACTGGCAGCACTATTCATGAATACCCTGGCTCCTCTTACTACAAGGTTATTGGGGATCTACTGCTTACCACTAGAATGCTTGCCACACATGCTATAACCCATTTTTATTTGTCTGTAAATTTCCTCATACATGCAATGATCTGCACCCTCTGCAATTGCTTGGCTTTAGTTTCCTCATCAAGGTCCCCAGTGCAGCCTCAGGATGTAAACAGCAAGAGTAAATCAACATTGTCTATCTGTATTATCAGACCTACCCTTACAATTGTCTAGTAGTGAGTCCTCTCTCTTGCACTGCTTAACGGGACTACTGTATTGTCTAGAAATTGCCGGTCTCTGAAATAGTCCCTTTGAATTCTCGTCCTTGATCCCACCATATCTAGCGTCTTGATTACCACTTGTACGCATGCAATAAACCAGCTGCAAAGATATTGTGTCACCTTGCCTGACAGCGGTAAGAAGGAAACTTTAAGAATGACAACCCTAGTCCAAGTTGTTGTTTGTGAAAGTGGTGCTTTCCGATAGTGAACGGGGCACTTCACGAGCAGCCATGAAAGGCTTTTTCCCAGCTGTATTACTTGTTGCATAGTTGAGCCAGGATAAAATCAACATGTTCATTGCCCTAAGTGTGTTCAGTATGTCATAAGTTCATTTCAAATGACGTTGCTCGCACTACCACTGATGACTAGAGGCCGGATTTTTAGGCACTAAAAAAGCTCGTTTTAGGCACCAAAAATAGGCAGGCAAAACAATGTTTTAGGCTTCCAAAATCATAAATATAGGCACAATAAATTTTCACATAAAAGCAAATAATTTCAAACGAAGACGTGCGCGACCTCTATCTATGACAGGAAAACAGAAATGTTATCGCTTAAGATGGCGCAAAGGCGCCAATATTTGAACATAGTGAGCTTTGTCCCGCACGGTTCGCACTCCCGTGTTCTGCAGAGTGAGTGAAGTGTCCACTGTCGAATCAACACACTCCTGGGTGTCTTTCCGGCATGACTCAGAAGAGCAGAGCAGGAGCAGACAGCCAGATTCTCCCCTGGCAGTGAACCATTGGCGTAGCCAGGCGGGGGGGGGGGGGGGTTCAACCTCCCCCCTCCCCTAAACTCATACATGCACACATACAAACGCATGCACGAACATATATGAAGTATGGTTGCCCCCCCTCCCCCCCTTAAAAAGATTTCTGGCTACGCTCCTGCAGTGAACACCTTAAAAAGTAAATTACAAGCAAAACAAAAGCTGCGTGCACATCACATTTTTCTTTCTTTTTTTTCTCTTCACTCTCCTTTCCGCTGAGGCCTCTCCGCGGTTTCGCATTTGCCAACCGCTCGGGTCATGTCAGTGCGGCAGCGAATGCTCGCCGGCGCGTTTCGCTTCACTGCCGCTAGCGGTTGTTGGTTGGTTGAACTAGAGGACTAGGTTTAGCCCCATAGTTCCCAACAGTCAATCTTACGTGGTAACATAACTAACGGTCTCAAACAGCACCCGGGAGTGAAATAACGTTCATATAAGTGCCAATTTTGAAAATAGGTATTTATAGGCATTTGTAAGCACTCAGGCACGAATGCCAAAAATAGG